>NC_064808.1:24207402-24370237 GCF_023721935.1 Panthera uncia | reverse complement strand
GAGGGAGACAGAATCTGAAGCAGGCTCCAGGCTCTGAGCCGTCAGCACAAAGCCTGTCGTGGGGCTTGAACTCACAAATCACGAGATTATGACCTGAGCTGAAGTCGGATGCTTAACCGACTGAGCCACCCAGGCACCCTTGGGCTAACTTCTAATAAAACCATGAAGCATTAGCTGTGTAGTGGTTCAGTGTCTTATTTATTTGTTTAGAATAAGACAAACTAAGATTAAGGTAAAGAGAATGGCTTCCTACCAGTTCCACCCCAGTGGTTCGTTCTGTGAAAAGTTTGTGAGAGGCCTGTAGTTCTGGGATTCCCTATATGAGTCTGTCCTCCAAAATGTACTTTCTGACCCTGTAATAAGTCTTGGAGTTCTGCAGTGAAGAGGACTGACAGGGCCCCAGCTTTCATGGACTTTACTCTCTAGCTGGGGAGAAAAAGAGGTAATTTTGGATGGTAGTATGTAGTATGAAATCTTTGTCAAGTCATAGTAGTCAAAGAGTGAGTGGCATGGCAGCAGAGGGTTATATTTTGATGAGGTAGTCATGGAAGGCATCTGTGGGCATATGACATTTGGGCAGAGACCTGAATTTATGAGATCTAGGGAAACTCTTCTGTTGTGTTACCAATTGAGTACTGCTTTTGCAAAGTTCAGTGATTCGTGGCAGATATGATTGCTTTGGTTCATATAAATTTTCATAAAGGGATAGTTGACTCTTGAAGTAAGAAGAATAACATTATTCTAGCAGTTGTAATGTTCTGTTAGCACAGAGAAAATATTACCCTATGGAGGGAGTATGAGCTGATGGGGATCCCTTTTACAACACTTTATTAGGGGATTCAACATCCCCTAAGGCAGTGCTTCATTAAAGAGAGCCTGGAGGGCTTCTGCGGGGTTAAATGCAGGGAAAAAGCCATCTCAGTGTGTCCTGTTAAAGAAATGGACTTTTTGTGCATGAAAGAATGAAAATTATACCTTGTAATATAAAAATTAAAAAAATTCCGGGAGAAGAGTGGTTAAGGTAGAAGGAATGGTGAATGCAAAGGTTCTAAGGTAGAGGTGAACTTGGGGTATTGGAGGGACAACAAAAGGTCATTATGAAGTAGAGTGGAGTGAAAGAGGAGTAGAAGGTGAGGTCAACAAAGTAAACTGTGTTCCTTACCTCGGTGCCACGTTTCTGAATCATCTGTGGAGGTGATTGTTTAGAAAATACCTGGATTGGCTCTATCCCAGCCAGTGAAATCAAATCAAGATCTCTGGGAATGGTCAGGTATTTTGTAGAATGTCCTTTATTCGGATTTGTCTTGTGTTCGTCTCATGATTAGACTGGAGTTAGTAGTTTTGGGAAGGAAGACCGCAGAATTAAGGGTACACACTATCAAGATGACTTACCACTGTTGGTGTCTGGGAGACAGAATGGATTAATAGCTGGTAGTTATATAATAGGTGCCAGGCACTGTTATAAGCTCTTTATATATATATTAAATTGATCCTTGTAACAACCCTGGAGGTACATTATTATCTCTATTTTAAAGAAAAGTGAAACTTAGTCATAGAGAGTTCATATAACTTGCTCAGAGTCCTACAATTGGAAAGTGAGCAAGCTTAGCCAGGAGTCTTAACAGCTGACTCTTCACAGAAAAGGTCCAGGCTTCTCCTTTTCTTTCTCCCAAGAATCCAGTGCCCTCTTTTTCTCTTCCCTGACCTTTCAATCAAAATAGAATGGGTTGGGGTGTTTGGGTGGCTCAGTTGGTTGAGTGTCTGACTTGATCTTGGCTCAGATCACGAGCTCATGGTTCGTGGGATCGAGCCCCGCGTCTGCACTTTCAGTGCAGAGCCTGCTTGGGATTCTCCCTCTCTTTCTCTCAAAATAAATAAATAAACTTTACAAACAAAACCAGAAAACAAAATAGAGTGGGTTAATGGGCATTTTATATTTTTAGATTATTGCTTTTCAGGGTAAGGTTGCTGATGCAGTAGTCTTATAATTCTTAAACCCCTCTGAGAATTAAGGACTGTGTGCCTGTGGCACCAGCTTCTCTTAACTACAGCCTGTAGCATGGAAGTCGCCCTGCCTATTCACTGGTGCACCCACTTCTTCTCTTCCCTTGCGTCCGACCCAGGACTGAGAAGCCAGAGGTGGATCTGTGTCAGTGCTCATTGTGTCTTCTGCTTGAAATAACAGTTCAGCCTGAGATGACCAGCTCAGTTTCACATTCCTGTCCCTGTTGGTTATTTTAATATCCAGAGCCAGAGTCTAAACGTATGTGACAGGAAGAAGCACAGATGCTCACGGACCTCTCAGAAGAGGGGAAAGAATATATACAAGGAATAGGTGAAATGAAAGCTTCAGTCCTGATATGTGGGGTAGAGATGAGAATGGGGGAAGAAACAGAACTGTGGCCCTAGGAGACTTAAATCCCTTGTATGTGTGTTTTGTTTTGTGTGTGTGTGTGTATCACTATGATCAGGATCAAGCCAACATGGCATCAAAGAAAAAAAATACCAATATTGATACCCTTTTTAGATGTCACAAAATAAATCAAGAATGAAAAAAACAAAATTCTTCAAATATGCTAAAGCTCTCTCCATAATGTAGGCCAAATAACCATATTCTTATTCAACATTTCATTATGTGCTAAACTTAGTTCAGATGTGTTTAGTTTTTGATCAGGTAGCAGGGTAACCCTTTAACTTCAGTAAAAGATTAAAGAAGACATTCATTTTAATGTGTACAAACTACAGCATATAGTTAGCTTATTGTTAAAGACTGGTATTTTTAAGTTAATCTTATTTATCTGAGTAATTTTTGAGTCATTTTGGTGAGCTGTATGATGTATATTGAGAATAAAGACAAGTTTTTGACATTAGGAAGCTTATAGTCTAGTAGGAGAGATAGTCTTCATGTGCTTGTTTGTGTGTAAATGTTAGAGGAGAGGTACAAATAGTATGCTATGGGGGTTCAAAGAAAAGAGAAATTAACTTCATCTGTAAGCATGGAATTAGGAAAGATTTCTTGGCAGAAGTGGTATTCGAGGTGGAAAGGATGGATAGGATTTTACTAGGTAAATACAGACTAGATACTGTTAGGTACCCCTTCTCTATGTTCCCATAGCAACAGCCTATGCATATTTACTGTGGTATTAAATACCGTACTGTATCAGTGTTATATCTTTTCATGTCTAATGTGGGTTATAAACTCTTCTAGGGCCACTCTTCTATGTTATTTATCTTTGTGTTCCCAGTACCTAGCACAGTGCCTGTTGAGTAGTAGATGTACATATAATATTTGGTAAATATGTGATATGAAATATCTAGTCCTAGGGTGTCAATGAAAAACTGAAAGAGACAGTATTGCATGATTTAGTATATCAGTGTTTCCATTAATTCAGCTGCATCTAAAATAATGAAATAATTTGGAAGAATCCCAAATAATAGCAAAATCCAAAATAAAAGATAGATGTTTATTTTTCCTGTGTCAAAGGGATGTGGATGTAAGCAGTCTAAGGCTAGTATGGAGGAACTGTGAAGTTATTAGGACTCTAGGCTGTTTCTAGCTCTGCTCTGCTACTTTTAGGGTGTAGTCATTGTCATGGACCAAGTTGACTGCTGGTGTTCCAGCCAGCACATCCAGGTTCCAGGATAGCAGGCACAGGAAGGTGAAGAAGGGAACGCCTCTCCATTTTAAGGAAACCCTCTAGAAGTTGTATACATTGCTGCTTATGTTTCACTGGCCAGAATTCAGTCCTGTGGCCTTATCTAGTTGCAGGGGAGATGTTTTCTCTAGGCTGTGTCCAGCTAAAAGCTGGGGTCTGTTACTAAGGGAAAATGGGACAATAAATATGAAGGGCCAAGCAGTCTTGCATCAGTTGGCTTTGCAGTCTGTGCTTTTGAGTACTTATTAGCTGTGTCGTGTTGGATAATTCAGCCTCTCTGAGTCTTGGTTTCCTCGTCTGTAACATGGGCTATTAATTGTTTCTCCTTATTGGGTTATAGTGAAAAATAAACAAAGATCATCCATGTAGAGAGGCTAGCATAGTGCCTGGAATATAATAAGCCCTCAGCAATTGGTAGGTCTTATTCTTATTACCATTATAAAGCCATCTAAGGTTCTGTTCTGAGTTCAATTCCAGACCGATTAGTCTGGCAGCAGTAGAAGTTCTGGACACCAAGTTTCTTTGGGTGAAAAGTGTTCAGCCTCCTCTCCTTTTGCTCCTTCTGCCTGCTCTATTCTGGTGGCAAGATAGTCTGGTGAAAACCTTATCTTTGAGAAGAGGCTCCTGTATGTTTCAGTGTCCTGCTGGTGCCTTATGCACTAGCTAACCAAAACACAGCTGGTAGGTCTAATTTTAGGTTCACAAGTCTTGCTGGTTGTCCTCTTTAAATTCTGTTTTACATTCTGAACTGTGGGAAATTTTTATAGAAGCAGAGGGGAGGCAGAGGCAATACACCCTTTACTTTCTGGTTAGAAAATAGCCTCCATTTTCTCTCCAGTAGGGGAGAGGTAGTGTAGGCACCCCTCTGCTCTCCTCTCTGTTCTTTGGGTCAGCCTGAACCCTGGTAGGGTATAACCTGTGTTGAGTGGTAGACTCTGACTTAACGTGCACGAAGAATGAAAATGCTAATCTTTGGCTGAGGTTATAAAACTAAGGCGGTCTAGAAACTCTTGTCTGCTGTTGAATTTTGAGGCTCTTTCTGGAGATGAGAATATAATAATAATAGTTACTGAGTGGTTTTAGGTCAGGTGCTTTTCATTCATTATTTCAGTTGATCTCGGTACAACTCCCACAATAAGTTATATTGTGGTTCTCATTTTACAGATGAAAAAACTGATACTCAAAGAGCTTGAGCTTTGCAGAAGGTCACCTAGCTAATAAGTAGAAGGACTAGCATTTGAATCCAGGTCTGATACCAAAGTACATGTTCTTTCCACCACCTCCTG
The DNA here is from genome assembly GCF_023721935.1 of Panthera uncia. Taxonomy (NCBI): domain Eukaryota; kingdom Metazoa; phylum Chordata; class Mammalia; order Carnivora; family Felidae; genus Panthera; species Panthera uncia. The sequence continues at coordinate 24,365,295 of NC_064808.1, read as the reverse complement.
TTGCCTCTACTCCCACGTTTTAATTATTCCCACTTAGATTTAAACTTGAATGTTGTACCAGCACATTCTGATGTTTACCTTCTGTATGAAAGCATTTAATACTTTCTGAGTATTCTAAAACTGTTCTTTCTCTTCTATCTGAAGTTTTCCTCTTAGATATTTTACACAGTATTTTGATTAATAACAGATCATTTTGTCATTTTTTTTCCATTTATCACTTCTCGAGTCTGGTACTTGGTACTTACTAGTCCCTCAGTATGTTGTTATTCAATTAATAATAACAAACAACAGTAACTAAAACTTATTGAGAACTTAATATGTGTTAAGTTCCTTACTATAAGCTTCCCACGTTATCTTATTTAATTTTTATCACCGTTCTTTGAGGTAGAGTACTTATTGAGATGTTTTTATGTAGTGTTTAAAGTTAGTAGCGTGATGATTTTTTTCTTTGCTCTATTCGTTTAATCAGGTGTGGAGTATTTTTGGACAGCAGGGAATTTAACAGTAAGTAGTTCTAAGTCCCTGCTCTCATGGAGCTCGTATTGTATGAGCAAAACAGACATGAGGAAGTTCAACAGTAAATAGTATTTCAAATAATGATAAATACCGTGAATAAGAAACTAGGAGAAGGAGAGGAGACTGACCAGGATGGGGAATGAGAGGGAAGCTATTTAAGGATCTGAGGAGTTTTTCGAGGGTAGTGACTTGGGTAGAGTTAGAGCCAGTGATGGGAAGATCTGGAGGCATAGTGGTTCATGTGGAGGGAGTAGAATGTGAGGAGGCTCCAGACCAGAATAAGCTTGCTGGAAGATAAAAAGGATGGCTGGAGAATAAATGAGTAAGGGTAGGGGATGAAGGAACAATAGTAACAGATAAGGTCTGATTACCTTGATGAGGTAGGCCATGATGAGGATTGAGTGCCATATACTGTTTAAGAAAGGGTGTGAGCAACATGGCCTGTGTTCTTATGGTTTCACCACCGTGTCTGTGTGGAGAAGGGCCGGTAGGGTATCGAGAACGGGGGCGGTGTTACTGCTTGGCCCGAGGAGTAGTGTGGACGGTGAAGAGTAGTTGGAGGCGGCAGATGTTCTAGAGTTAGGTTTAGAAAGACTTGGTGGTGGGTTCCTTAGACCAAGAAATGATTTTGGATCTGAGCAACTGTATGAAGGTGGTCGCCCAACATAGGAGTGGACTTGGAGCTGGAAAATCAAGTCATGTTGAAGACAGTAAAGAATTTTTTTTTTAATTTTTTTTTTTCAACGTTTTTTATTTATTTTTGGGACAGAGAGAGACAGAGCATGAACGGGGGAGGGGCAGAGAGAGAGGGAGACACAGAATCGGAAACAGGCTCCAGGCTCCGAGCCATCAGCCCAGAGCCTGACGCGGGGCTCGAACTCACGGACCGCGAGATCGTGACCTGGCTGAAGTCGGACGCTTAACCGACTGCGCCACCCAGGCGCCCCGAAGACAGTAAAGAATTTTTATGCATGGCGTGGTGATACAAAAACTCAGCTTCATTTCCTTTTGACAAGGCTTTGCTTTCTGATTTGACTCCTTAGGAGGACTTGTTGTATATTCTGTCTTTAGCCCTCTTCCACTGTTTTTCCCAAAAAACCTCTTTTTGTAAAAATAACAAAGTTGGGTTGATTTTTTTTTTTTTTTTATTTTTTTTTTAACGTTTTTTTTTTTTATTTATTTTTGGGACAGAGAGAGACAGAGCATGAACAGGGGAGGGTCAGAGAGAGGGAGACACAGAATCGGAAACAGGCTCCAGGCTCTGAGCCATCAGCCCAGAGCCTGACGCGGGACTCGAACTCACGGACCGCGAGATCGTGACCTGGCTGAAGTCGGACGCTTAACCGACTGCGCCACCCAGGCGCCCCTTTTTTTTTTTTTTTTAAAGCATGTTACCAACACAAGGCCAGTGGGATAGGAAAAAAACCAAAACAGCCAGCCAGTGTGCTTTCTGAACTCGGTATCTTCTGATTTTTTTGTAATGCAGAAGTCAATACTTAGGAACCAGTTGAGGATGTTTAAGTGATTAACATTTGCATTTCTACTGACAGATTGTTCTTTTGGTGTCCAGCTGGTTATTGGCATTAGACTGGACTAACTCCCATAAAACTACAGAGATACTTCTTGTCAAGAGACAAAAGTCAAGAGATACTTCTTGAGCTCTGATGCCGCTTTCACCTACCGTATTCCACCTTTGTTTCTGCCCTTACGCTTTTTCAAAGGACATTTACATTAGAATGAGCTACATTATTTTTTTATTTTGGAGGTGACTGGATGGACATGTGTTGATGAGGTGTTCTCAACCCCTGTGAAGAAAAGACCTCCCAACTTTTGGTGTTCAAATACGAGGACCCTTAGAGGTAGAGAACTTTTCAGTGTTGCCTCCAGGGACAGCCACTTCAGATGTCTGCAGGACCAGGAAGGTAATGTAAATGAGAGAAGCCAATGAGGGTGACTATGGCAAACTGGAGAGAGCTTGCCTGGTAGAAGGCAGATAGCTGGTCCTTACTCAGCCGGTTGCTGCTATATGAGAATGGAAGCCCAGTATAAATCAGGTCTTTTAGATTTTCCAAAGAACACGATTCTAGCTTATCTCCTGATTTTTAAATGCTGGCAACTAATTTAAAATTCCCAGTATGCTATGTGGGACAGCACTCTAAAAAGTAAAAAAAAAAAAAAAAAAAAAATTCTGTAGGCTGCAGGCTACAAATTTGTAGATTCTGATTTGGTCCATTTTCTTTATTCACATATTGAGAAACAGAAACCCAAAGATATAAAATGACTTTCCCAGGCTCACACTGTGGTTAGTAGCAGAAGTAGGACTAGAACCTGGGTCTTCTTTCTTTGTGTGCAATTGTCTTTGCACTAGGAAAGTTAAACTTTTTTGGTGCTCTGAGGAAAACTAAGCCCCTTTCCCTAGAAAAGTGCAGTACATTCCAAATTTTGCATACAATTTTAGGGATTTCTAACTCCCTGGAATCGTTACATGAACACCAGGTAAAGAAACCTATTACCTGCTGATTCATATGTTTGCAGTATAAGGGGAACAGTGCCCTAGTATTTATTTAAGCAAACTCATGTAGAGAGGTACTTAAGCTGTAGGCCTATCCTCCCTCCCTCACTCCCACCTTTATGGATACTAAATCTTAAATAGACAATAGGAATACGTTTAGCTAAATGTACGACCCTTCCTACTACTATCTGCAATACCAGCACCTGCAGTCATTTCTTTCAGGTCTTTTACATACATACATAGCACCCATAAAAAGTAATAGTTTTGTTTGTTTTTAAATAAATGATAGGTATACTATGTTTCCTTTTGCAAGGTTTTTAAAAAAAAAAAAATCATTATGTCTTGCCTTGAATCCAGGTATGTAGCAGAGTTCCTAGTTTCACCAAAGCCCCTCATCGCTTCGTATTATCAGTTTTTTAAGTTTATTTATTTATTTTGAGAGAGAGCAAGTGCACATGTAGAGAAGAAGCAGAGAGAAGAAAACAGACTCTCAAGCAGGCCCTGCGCCATCAGTGCAAAGCCCAATGTGGGCCTGACTCCTGAACCACGAGATCATGACCTGAGCTGAGCTCACGAGTCTGACGCTTAACCCACTGAGCCACCCAGGCACCCCCAGAACTTTTTTTCAATGTGATGAATAAAAAATATGTTAATTGCAAGAAGTTTGAGCATCTTTTACATCTTTTCAGATGTTTATTAGCCATTCTACATTTCTGTTATGTTCTTATCCTATGTTTGGATTTCTCTGGGGCATATTTGACTTTTACTTGTTTATAGGAATCCCTTTTGTATTTTCTTAGGTATTCTTGACACCAATCTCTTCTGTTATATATATATCTCAATCTTTTTCATTTGAATCATTCTGATCCTGGTTTTGCTACTGACTAGCTTTGTGATTTGGGGGCATCATTTGGGTATTCATTTGACTTCCACAGAACCATTTTTTCACCATTGTAAAGTGAGAACATAGCACCTCTTAGTTACTGTGTCACTGTGAAATGCCATTGACAAAGTGTATGAGCTGTGTGATTTTTGGGTTCCTCATTTGATTTCCACGAGCCATTTTCTTGGCTGTGAAGTGCGAGTATACTAGTTTTTAAGTCTATTGTGAAATGCCAATGAAAGAGCATATGAAAGTGCTTTGGAGAGTAAAGAACACCTTCCAGTGTAAGGCATTTTTCCTTTCTTTGGCTTTATTATGACTCACCCTTATGAGCTGACTTTTCTGAAGGATGTTACTCTCCACAGATTGATCAAACTCTAAGAGTCGGGTGTCACAACATAGCAATTGTCTCTTGTGTTCTACATTCTTTCAGGGAAGGAGAGAGATGTGTAAACAAGATACGCTTACATTGAACTCCTGTGTTCTTGGAAGGTATTGGGTGGGATGGAGGTGGAGGAGAGCAGTATCAGGAGACTCTCACTTTGCCACTCAAAATGCCTGCTACAGGAGTGACACAGTAGAATCTGGCCATTTATGGAACCAGATATCTACAGGGTTAGAATTAGCCTGCCTATTCTTACTGTTATGGTCCACTTCTCAAATAGAACACAGCTTCATAGGCAGTAGTTCTCTCCCCCCACAGTAGGGAAGTATGAGGGTATAGTTTCCTATCCTGGTTACCTTTTGCAAACAGATGATTAACTAAAACATACTACTCTATGCTTTGGGGACATGCAAATTCAAATGCCACCTCAGACCTAGATAACCCTGTGTTTCTACCCTACGTAGCATGCTGTAGAGGGCCCTTCCTTTCGCCATCCCCTTCGTGACTACTCTCCCAAGTATCCAGGACTCAAGAATTACCTGATGAAATATCTTGAATCTGCTTTCGAGGCCTGTAGAGCCTCTTTCTGAGTCTGTTCCTCCGAAGATGGATCAAGCCGTTAGATTCTACCCCTGAATGTGTGTAACTAGATCCCAGATGTGGCCAAGGGTAACTCCTTGAGAGAGATGTTCCCAGAGCTTGGGTGCACTAGTTTTCACATCTGTGCACAAGGCTTTTTCAGGTGCAGGAAGGGGCTGGTGTGTGGGGAAAGAAACGAGGTGAATCTGGGGACAGGGTCTTCCACTTGGACTTTTGCCCCAGCCTTGCAGCTGTTGGGGGCAGGTCTGCCCAGAGGAGCCTCTCCCTTCTAACCATCTGCTTATTTTAATGGGGGGGGGGGGGGGGAAGCCATTGGGGCATGTTTTCTTCACCACCCATTTAGAGGCTGAGTATAGCTGGCTCAATATAGACCCCAGTTAATCTCTGAGAATAATTCTCAAAAAGAGTGGGGTGGGGGTGGAATGGGTGAATTTCCTGAAAGGAGAATATCTGTGCATCTTCCTCTGTCTCTCCCCTGGGTAGGCAGTGCTGCTGATGCTTGGTGAAGAGGAGGAAGGATTCTGCTGACACACTGTATTTTTATGAGAGAAAGCTAAGGGTTCCCTTATCTCTCCACACAAGGCACGTCTGCCTGCAAAGGGGCTGTCTGCTTCTTAGGGATTCCTTCGTCGTTCCATTTCTTTTCTGAATGTTTTAAGGCACAGTTTTGGTGCATTCCTTTCTGTTGTCTAGAGCCGGGGGGGAAGTCATAATATATCAGGGCTCTTGCTTAAGAGCTTAAATTGGGCGCTGGCAGCTGGGATGTGGGGGAAGAGAGCTTTCCAGGGACAAGTGACCTGCTTGTTCAGCCAATGAGAAGCAGGTTAGAGAAATGATATCACCAGACAGGCTTTATTGTTTGATCATCTCATAAAAGCAGGATTGTGTCTGGCGACTTAACCCTTTTTTAGGTATTTCGGTCTCACCCAACTCTCTGGTATGTGACCTCTGGATTCCTTTTCCCAACTGTCTGCTGTGAGACCACAGAGATTAAGGATTTAAATTGGTGATGAAATTTGGAGAGTTGTGAACCATCATTTTAAAACTACAAATTATTAAAATTTAGAACCACAGCTAGGATGGGAATGTCAACTATTCTGTGTTTAGAGAGCACATCTAAAGCAGATACCAGTCTAGTCGTATTACACCAGGCTTTTACTGGATAGACTTGGAAGAGAAAGAGAGTTAGAGGGGAAAAAACATTGAGCCTTTAGTCTATTTTAATCTACTTTAAGGGGTCTTACTGCGTATTGCCTGTTTTAGAGGAATTGGAATTGGTTCTGCAAATTTGGAAAATATCACTGATTCTGAGACCAATTTTGAGTAACAGATATTTGTAGTGTTTGTTTATATTGTACCTCTTTATTATCCTTTTCCCCATAAAAATGACCATCATTTTACTTCCTCATGCTTCCTTTTCTTCACTGGTAAAATGTGGGTGATGATCCTACCGTACCCCACAAAGGAGTTGAGATAAAATAAGCTAATTTATGTGATTTTAGAGTGTGCTACACATGTATTATAATTAGGTCATTTTTTTTCAGATTGCATATTCATTCATTTGTTCAGTAGACTTTTTCAAACCCTTCTTGATGCTGGGCATAGATGCAGCGATGGATGTAGTTCTTACCCTTAAGGAGTTTAAAACATTATGAGGCAGATAGACAACAATAATAAAAGTGTCTCATGTATCTGTTGCATTTACCATGTTCCAAGTCCTTTTCTAAGCACCTTAACGTATACTAGTTCATTTAATCTTGATATAACCCCATGAAGCAAGTATTGTTACTAGCTTCGTGTTATACAGGTAAAGAAATAGAAGCGTAGAGAGGCTAAGTTGCCTTGGGTCACACAGCCAGTGGTAGAGTTGGGACTTGAGTCCAGGCTGTGTGCCTGTAGAGTCCATTCACTGAGTCTGTGTTGACCAACACAGTACTTACTAGCTATCTATAGTTTTCGAGGACTTGAAATGTGGCTTGTCCAAATTGAATTGGGCTGCATTTGTGAAATACACACTAGATTTCAAAGACTTAGTATGAAAAATATGTATAAAATATCTCATGTTGAAATTACATGTTGCAGTGATAATATTTTGGGTATTCTGAGTTAAATATACTAGAATTAAGTTCACTTTATTTTTGTGGCTACTAGAACTCTTTTTTTTTTTTTTTAACATTTATTTATTTTTGAGAGAGAGAGAGAGACAGCATGAGCAGGGGAGGGGCAGAGAGAGAGAGGGAGACACAGAATCTGAAGCAGGCTCCAGGCTCCGAGCTGTCAGCACAGAGCCTGACACGGGGCTCGAACTCACGAATTGCGAGATCATGACCTAGGCCGAAGTCTGAGCTTAACCAACTGAGCCACCCAGGCGCCCCTGTGGCTACTAGAACTCTTAAAATTACATATGTGGCTTGCATTTATGGCTTACATTACATTTCTCTTGGATTGTGTTACTCTAATCATTCTAATGAAATAACAATAATAACAGACATTTATTGAGCACTTACTAAGTGCCACATACTGGGCAAATACCTTTACACTGTTCTAGTGAAGTCTCAAAATAATGCTGCTTATTATTCCCATTTATAGAAGGGGAGAAGGTTTTGAGAAAGTAATTTATCTGAGGTTAGTCAACTAGTTAATGACAGACCCCAAATTTGAAACCTTACATGTCTGACTCAAAAGCCTGTACTCAACAGCACACTGTAATACCATTTGAAATCTCGGGACATTTTCTTTGTTTTTATTTTTACAAGAATATTTAATACTGTATACTTCTGTAATTGGCATGTAGAAGTTCAAAATAAAAACCACTAAGTCATAAAATGGACATCCCAGATCAAAATCTCTTTTCAGACCCTCAGCCCTCAGTGAGCACTGGCGCAGTTGAACCCTAAGATGAAGCAATGTGTCAGCCTGTACAAATTGCATTTAGTTTTCATTCCAGTAGTTCTCTCAGGTCAGTGGGCAATTTATGTCCCGACCCTCTTTGTCCAATAGAGGAAGAGGGACAGTGCAGCTTTCCTTAGTCGTTTAGTTCTCTTGGCTAATAAGAAGAAAAAATTGCTTTCCATTTCATTGTCCCATGAAATGCTATTTGTGTTTGAAAGAGCAACAAAACACTGTCTAATGACCCCTGACTTTTCTTTCTTCTAGAGCAAAGACTCTGGCGGACTGAAGGCGGCTATGATAGAGTTGGTGGAAAGGTTAAAGTTCAAGAGCTCAGATCCTAAAGTAAGTATTGTTTTGGAATTGATCTGGTATTGGTACTCCAAGTATTTCGTTCTCCTTGAGCTAAGTTCTAGGGATGTTAATGATCATCTATCTGAACGTCGCATCAAGATCTAATTAAGTCTGCCTATCAGAAGCATTGTTCTCATATGCCTGGAGATAAGTCATCTGTTTTTTCCCTTCTCTGTTTTATGACTTAAAACACATAATCATTAATTGTTTTCTCTGAACTGCAGACAAGTGCATTTTTAATCTTCCTTTAACAGGCCTTTGAGACTACTGTCCTTTGTGCCCATTTAATTCAGCCAAAGGCATCCGAGGTACTGATCAGCTTAATGCTGGGGACTGGAACAGGCTCCAGACTTTTCCAGTTGGTGTTCAGCACTCACATCTTGTCTCTCTGCCACTTACAGGAACCAGCTGCCACTGCGAATGCTTTTGTCCTCATGACCTCGAGTCTGGTCTGGGAAATGGTTTCAGCTTCCCAGCTTTCTTTGCAAGATGTTAGGAGCTGTAGGATTGATATTCTGGGAGATTCCATACCAGGGTGGGGGTGGACTGGGAACGGAACATGCCGGAGGGATTATGACTAACACAGCCTCCCTTCTCCTACCCGGAGACTTACTGTGGCACTACTTGGTATCGATGCCAGCTGGCTCTCCTGACAATCAGAGCCTCTCACAATTAAATAGGGAAAAGAGCACAATTTTGTTTCACGTTTTGTATCCCCTACCTTTTTTTTTTTTATTTTTTTATTTTTTTTATTTAAAGTTCTTCATATGGTGAATAGACTAGCATTTTTTGAGTACCCACTGGGAGCCAGACACTGTGCTGGGAGCCTGACATTCCTTTTTTAAAAATTGTGGTACAATGTACATAATGAAACTTACCCCTTTAACCATTTTTAACTGTATGGTTCAGTCTCATTAAGTACATTCACATTGTTGTCCAACCATCACCACCACCGCCGTCCATCTCCAGAACTTCTTCATCATTCCAAACTGAAACTCTCTGCCCATTAAACGCTTCTTATTCCCCCTGAATTAAATTCTTGTGATTTTTGCAACAACCTGGTAGAGTAGCTTATTATTCCCATTTTATTGATAAAGACACTGAGGCTTAGGGAGGTTAGGGCCATTTGCCCTGAATCTAGTATAATTTAAAGCTGCGATTGATACTGACTCCAGTAGCTGTGCTCTTTCTTTTATGTCATGCTGCAGACCAAGCCCTCCTTTCTATCCTCTAATCACATTGTGCCTCGATTTTCTAATCGGAAACACTATCAGGGCAGAGTCACAGACAATGACAGGCTTTTCAAAAGGTGGCTGTGGTCCTGAATCTGCAAAATAATTTTCTCTTCATATAGCATCGACAGTATTGGAACGTTGGTAATATCTCTTATCTTCTGGTATAGTTAGGGTTCCAGAGATAGAGAGGATCTTGATAGAAAAATATCGGGGTGGCCTTCATCAATTTTCTTAGCTCAGAGTAGAAAGACCCCTGGTATGAGTAGTTTTCTTTAAGTGAAGATGACCTAATTAATTATTAAAGATTACTGAAAGCTTTTTTTTTTTTTTTAACTGAGTTTCTCTGGTTTCTGGGGCAACGTCTATCCTGAAGGAGACAACTGTGTTTTCTGTTTCTGCCACACCCACATGCTTGTGGGCAGTGATGGAGCAAGAGGACGTGTACAGATTACATTGAGTGGCTTCTGTGCATGATGATAATACAAGTAAAGTGCTTTGGGGTCCTTTATGGATGCATATAGTGCTTCTAATGGGAAGCTTGCCAGAGGTGAAAAAATTGAGTGGTCCCATGGGAGCAACTCCTGGAAGCCTCAGGATTTTCCCATGATGCATCATAAGCTAAAGGATATTTGTTAGGACCAGACTTGATCTTGGATATGTGCATACACACTCACCTCTCTTATCTTCTCTTTATCTTGTCCCAGATTATTTCCACCAATCTATTTTATTTTCAAGCCCCATTCCAGTTTCCTGTATACATATTCTATATGGACCCAGAGCTAGCTTGAAGAAGGACCACTGTAATTGCAGAATGAATGTCAGATCACTAAGGGGGGTGTGTGGGAAATGGGACACTATATATATCATTTTTGCAACAAATAAATAGTCGTCTTCTGAGAGAAGTTTTTAGTTTGTTCTGCTTTCCCTCAGAACTCCACCATATCTTTTTTAAGGTGGCCTATTTAAGAGGGACAGAATCTCTCAGGCTTTATGACCTGTCATTTCCTGGCACAGGAGCTTTTCATAGAAGCACTGATTTGAGTCATGGAGCACTGAGCACTATCTCTGCCTCACTTCCTCTAGAATTCCCTAAAGCATCACAAAGCTTCATTAGTCCAGACACTGAAATCTACAGGGGAGTGAGTTAATTTTTACCTCTGAGTTTTGTCAGAGAGAAGTGGAAGATGACTAGATTAACCATTTTTTAAAATTATAAAATAATATATGCTTATAGATTAAAAAATACAGATATCCATAAAGGAAAAGTCAAGTGAATCTCCCCCAAGCTAACCACTACTAACAGTTTGGTGTGTAACCTTCTAGACAGTTTTTCCATGTGGAAATATACTTCTAAGATTTTTTTACAAGAAATATACTATACCTGTGGTTTTACTACACAGAATATCTTGGGTATACTTCTGTATCAATAATGTAGACTTAATTATTCTGAATGAGAAGCCTCATTTTGTCCTAAATATTTGTCTGATGCCCCTTTTTCTTTCAGACCAGTGGTTCTTAACCTTTAATGTTTTAAAAATCACCTGGAGGACTTATAAAATACAGAGTGCTGGGCCCACCCCCCATGGTTGCTGATTCAGTGGGTCTGTGGTGATTAGAGACTATGGTGGACCTTAGTGATTTTCCTTCCCTCTTGTTTTGATTTTTTTTCATTCCTTTCAGCAGATGGCCAGAAGAGCCCTTATAAATAAATCTAAGCGATTTCAACTTCAAAAAAAAAATGAGATACATAAAACTTCAGACTTAGAAAACAAACAAATTGAGCTGAGGGGGCAGAGGAGAGGAGAGGGAGGTACACCGAGGCTGCCTGAGAGGACAGGATTCCTGTAAGGCACCATGTCCAGCAGAGAAACACCAAGGCCCGAAAGAGGGAGAAGAGTTCTGGTCAGGATTTAAGAGGGTGACGGAGGCTCATGCCATGGTACAGGAGTGGGCTGAGTTCTAAAACCAGAGGAACATCAGGGGACACCAAATTTCTAGCCACTAGGGGTGAGCCTGAGGACAGGAATCAGAGCCAGTGGCGGTTGGGAAGTAAGGCACAGAACCTTAAGTTGTGTGCATGCATGTTGCTATGGTGAGCCCTGTTTTAAGGGTGCATATCTCTGGGGATCTAGAACTTTGTTTACAATGGAAAGAGAATATTTTTAGTAACAAGCAATCTTTAGTTTGTTTCATTGGAAGTGGTCTTTTAAATAATAAGGCATCCTGATGTGTTTGATACGAACCAGTTTGCAAACAAATTTTTTTTCAGTCCTACTTTTCAGAAACATTTATTGCACAAAGCACGATTTTTATCTGTAGATTTCTTATTTTTATGTTAGACTTCAGGGAAATTAAAAGATGTAGTTAATCGTGTGTGTGTGTGTGTGTGTGTGTGTGTGTGTGTCCGTCCGTGTGTTCTTGTGTCCTTGTGTCCTTGTGTCCTTGTGTCCGTGTCCATCCACACCTGGATTTTTAACAGCTTGAAAACATTTTGAGTTCTTCACAGCTCTCCTATGAAGTGACTATGCAATAATCTTTCATAGCCTACCCAGAAGAAACTAAAACTCAGAAAACACATTGATTCCTTTCCCTTTCTTCCCCCTGTCCAGCCTCTCAGAAAACATTGAACCAAAAGGATAACATGCTAAACTCAGTCCAACTAACCTCTTATTATGCAGTTAATAACAGCCACTCTATTAGTGGCTTTCTCTATTAGTATTGATTGCTTTTCTTTCCATCTAAGATGCGCTGTTCATTGTTTCCTATGTCTGGTGTGCTTGAAACAAGTAGTTAAAAACACAGTTGTGTCTCAAAAAATCATACTAATCTTTAAGAAGTTATTCTCAAAAAAGTGCCTTAAACTCAAGCCAAATGGCTCACATTCTTTCAGACTGGAGTGGGATTAAACATGGGAGCTAGCCATACTAAGACTGCCTAAAGCATAACAGGGGTTTTTTTTGTTTGTTTTTTTGTATTTTCTTCAGTTTCTAAAGGTGTTCGTACTAAAGTGTGAAACCAAAGAATTGTCTGGCCACGTGAAATTAAATATATCTGAGAATTGTCCTATTTTTAGTTAGCATTTACATAGCATTTTATAATTGCAAGAGAACTTTGCAGTCCATTTTAGTAGCTGATATCATTGAATGGAACAGAGCCCAGTCCTTCACTCTACTGTGCTAATCAGACTCTTGTTAAAATGGTAGGTTTGGCATGTACAAATAGAAATGGATGTAAGCAAAATCTAACTTAAATTCCCGTTGTTAGTGTCTTGTTATTTACCAGGGTCAAGCCAGGTCTCGGTGCTGGTCCTTGCCCTGCCCTAAGACAGAAGCATTCACTGGGACAGTGTTTATTCAGCCAACTGAAGCAGAGAATTGAGATGCCTCAGTTATCAAGATGATTCATTCAAAAGTGATTCTTTGGTTGGAAAGCAATTAGAATTACTGACCTATTTCTGCACTTTTCATAAAAAATAAAGGAAGTTGTAAGTAGTAATCTTGAAGTGTTTTGTTGTGTTTTTTATCTCTGTACCCTCAAGCCCTAGTCGGGTACCTGGCCATAGTAATAGATACACATTATCTATTACAACAACAGTATGAAAAGAAATACTATCCTTTGCCCTGTTCTATGGGTAAGCAATCTGAGACTTAGCGGGGTTAAATAGCTTGCTAGTAAGTGATGGGAGCAGGACTCCACATTGGGGTGCTTCCTGTTCTTACCCCACACACGGTTGTTGAACCCACGGATGAGTAAACGTAGATAGATGTGCTATCGTCCTTAGCAGTATGACTCTTCACTGACTATTTTTCCCTCACATTCTTCTTTTACCTGCCTTTACCGGGTCCTGCAGCCTACAGCCCCAGGGTCCGAGGACTGGAAGATGGCCTTTTCCAACAACAAGTACTGGGAGGTGGCAAAGGAGCCATGACAGCCTGGAGCATTTAGCCCTGACTAAATGAAGAACCCAGGCTGGTGTTTCAGCATTTGCCTGTTATTGATGTAGAACACCAAGTGGGAAAAATGCCTGTGCTTTCTCAGGTCCGATCTAGGCTCTGAGGCCTAGAATCCACTGAGAAACAAACGTGGCCCTTTTCTTCCTCTGTGGACACTTGAGTAGCAGAAAGAGGAGAAGCATGCTCTTTATCCTCCTTCACTGTCCCCCTGCCTTTATCAAAACAAAGCGAGACAGCTTCCCTTTTTCCCTGTCCGCCAGTTATCAAAATAATACATTCTCTCTGTAGAAAAACGTGGAAAACAGACAAGCATCAAAAAGAAAGGAAAAAGCCTTATGCTATTTGCATTGGTTTGTAAGCTTCGAGTGCCTCTTTTTTTTTTTTTTTTTATTTTTTTTTTTTTCAACGTTTTTTATTTATTTTTGGCACAGAGAGAGACAGAGCATGAACGGGGGAGGGGCAGAGAGAGAGGGAGACACAGAATCGGAAACAGGCTCCAGGCTCTGAGCCATCAGCCCAGAGCCTGACGCGGGGCTCGAACTCACGGACCGCGAGATCGTGACCTGGCTGAAGTCGGACGCTTAGCCGACTGCGCCACCCAGGCGCCCCGAGTGCCTCTTTTTTTGACTGCAGATTCTTGAGCCTCACCCAGAACGTCCAACTGGGTAGTTCTGAGACTGCTCTTGTGATACACAGCCTGCATGATTCTGGTGCACATGGTCACTTCTTCACACTTGAAGACACACCTAGGAGAAAACTGGTTGATGGTGTTGGTCTTTCAAATAGAAAATTAGTATTATTGTCTCTCTCTGTGTAGCTGTTATCCTGTGTGTATCTATGTGTATGTATTGGTGTGAGTGTGTATTTGTGGGTGTGTGTATGCATATATATATACACACGCACACATGCATACATAGTTTGTATCCTGCTTTTTTCATCTAACATCATCCCTTATAAACATTTTTATCATTTGAATCCACTTCAGTCTTTGAACTGGTACTTGGAAAACTAAAATCCTAAAGGCCAGTATGCCATTATTGCCAAAGGGAAGTTTTATCCAGTAAGGCATTTCTGTTTTCTTCCTAATAGCATAAGCAGATTCTGTTAATTTTTTTTTTTCAGGCAGGCCAGTCACCGTGTAAGATTATTCAGGTACAGGGGAAACTGAGTTAATGCGAAGTCAGGTATGCAGGTGTGTAGTCAGCCCCAAGCTGAGCTTTTGACAGCATCTGTCTTCCCACTGGTCAGGGTATCTCACGTGATGTGACTAAACGAATAAATGTAGGGCTCAGTGGAAAGTCTGAGGCCATCTCCAGTCCCCCGCTTAACAGCTGAGGAAACTGAGGTGCCAGGACCCCCTGCCGGAGGTCACCCAGGCAGTGATAGCAGAGCCAGAGCTGGCTGGCAGTTTTTAGGACTACAGGGCTCTAGTTTTTCCAGTAGAGAGACGTTTTCAACTTGGCAAGGGTGTAGAAACATTGGAAATGGTACAGTCACTTTGGAAAACAGTCTGGCAGTTCCTCACAGGGGTAAACAGAGTTGCCATAGGACTTAACAAGCCCATTCTTGGATAGATACCCAAGGGGAATGGTAACAGGTGTCCACACCAACACTGCACACCAGTGGTCACAGCAGCATGATCATACCGTCTGGAATGTGGAGACCACCCAGCGGATGACCGTGTAACTATAACCTGGTATGTCCATGCAGTGGGATACTGCCGGGCGATACACATAAATGAAGCACCCATTGCAAGCTGCAAAAAGGATAGCCCTCGAAAATGTGATGCTAAGTGAAAGAAGCCAATCCCCAGAGACCAGATAGTGTGTGATCCCGTATATATGACATGTCGAGAACAGGCAGATTTATAGAGGTGGGAAATAGACCCAGTGTTCCCTGGGGCTGAGGGAGATGGAGAAATGGGGTGGGGGTGACTGGTAAGGGCTGGGGGGTTTCTTTTCGGTGTGATGAAAATGTTCAAATTGATTGTGGGATGATTGCACAACTGTGTGAATGTACTAAAGACCACTGAATTGCATCTTTAAATTGGTGAGTTGTATGATTATGTGAGTTCTATCTCAAAGCTTCTGAGAGAGGAAGAAAGATTTCTGTCCCAGTCCCTTTTTTCAGCCCTTCACTTAAAAGCATCATCAGGGAATAGTCTGTCTTTCTCCCCAGACAAGGATGAGGGGCAGAAACCTGATGTCAGCCTCTCATGGGGAGGCAGTATTCTACAGTTAGTGGAAACTCAGGCTCTGGATGGCACCGCGGCTGGTCAGATTACCTCCAGTGTCGACCGCTTTTCCAGCCCAGGGCAGATCCTGTGCTTAATCTCTTCATTGCTCAGGTTTTTGTTTTGTTCAGCTGCAAAAGATGGGATAATAGTACATACTTCATAGGGTTGTTAGGAAGATTAAGTGAGATAATCCATTTAAAGTGCTTTGTACAATATCCTGTGAAGGAAGGCTACTGCTAGCTTTCTCCTAGTCCTGAGAACCACTGCTGCTTCCAGCGGAAGGCTATGGGTATGTGGGGGCCGTGTCCCAAGCCACAGTTGAGGAGGCCTTCTGATCCCTGTGGAGAAAAGTAAGCCACCTGTTAATACCTAACTGGATTCTATACTTTGATCAATTAACGCTTCCCAGGATTAGTGACACTTTGAAGGGCCACTGCTACCTCTTTTGAGCGATAATGGCATGTGGTTAAGTTGAGTTAAATCTCCCAAGTTGGAGCCCCTTGGTATTTCTGGCTGGCTGGTTGGCTCTAGGCCTCGCGTGGCCTCCTTGCCTGGCGTTAGTTCAGTGTAGCAACGTGGCCCGTTCAAGTTGAGGCATATATCTCTGCCTTGGGAGTTTACAGCCGTGTGTCCATATATTCCCAATAGAAATAAGAAATCAATGCATAGAAGCAGTTAGGTTTATTGTTGTGGAGCAGACTCTGTAGTTAGCAAAACTGCCTGGTGCCAAATTAAAAAAAAATAAATTAAGAGTCACAGAAGAAATTAAGTGTCACATTTAAGAAACACATTAGGAGATATGTCTCGACTTTAAACACCACTGAGATTCTTTTTCTCTTCCTACTTCCCCCTTCTCCTGCAGCTTTACCCTTTGGCCATCCTCTTTCTATTGGAGCACCAGAGCTCCTAATTGAAGTACCGTACAAATCAACTCTGGGCATTTAAAACTACGGTAGGCATGGTTTCTGAGCTGCCTGGTGGGCTAGAGCATTGTTCGAAAGCAAAGGGATTGAGCTTTAAATGGCTTAATAAAATTAATACACTGTGATGTCCTCTTCCCCCTGCTCCAGGTCCTGTCTGCACTGATGGGAGACCTGATAATATACTCTCTGCCAAAGCCTGAAGGACTTATTACGTGACCAGTGTGGAGAGGGGAGTGGGGCTGTCAGGGCTCCCCCAGAGCAGCCACACTTCATGTTGCCAGCGCAGGATTGTATTTGACATTTAATTTAGGAGGCTGCGTGCCTAGATATAAAACTTTATTGTGATAATAGCGATAAAAACCACCCAGACTTTTATGTAATGGCCTCGGCCTCCTTCTTTCTCCCTTCTTCCTCTTTTCCTGTTAGTTCTACCTCTCATTCAGCTAGGAAATAACACTCAGGTCTGCTCAAGTAAAAAAGATGTTTTCTTTGATCTCTTAAGGCTAAAGTTACAGAGTGCGACTCTCAGTCTACCTCAGGTCTGTATGTAGATGCTTGTGTGTATATATAAAATGTAAAATTTGAGAACCACATCTCTCCCCTGACTGCATTTAGCCAAACGGCAAAACCCGTCTGTGGCCGTGTAGAGAAGGTCAGTTAAACCCAGTGATTTAGTTGATTACTAACCTTTGTTGAATAGCTTCTGTTTACCTCTGCGGCTGGTGAAATAAATTCTATGATAGATCCTTAATTCCTAACTCAACCTGATTAGCTAGACGGTATAATCCCCATTTTACAGAGGAGGAAACAAAGATTTAACAGGTTTAATGACTTATCCAAGGTTAATGATGCCAATAAATTGCCTTTTTATGATTGCTATGTGGAAATAGTAGTAGTTGTAGGAAGTTACTAACTTTTACTTACAGAAATGGGTTGGGAAGAGTATACCAATAGAGAGTTTGTTCAGACTTCCAGGGAAAAAAAACCTGTCGAGTATGACATGCTTTCTTTACTTCTGTGGCGTAAGGGCACAGACTTTGGAGTCAGATGACCTGAGTCCTTCTGGCACTTGTTACCTGTCCGTCTTGATTTGTCTGAGCCTTTAGCGTCACCCATAAGCTAGGACTAATCATATTACATTTTTATTACTGAGTACCCTGAAAATGGAAACTTTTGAGAAGGAGATAAGAAATAATGGAGGATGGTTAGAAGCATGGCCTTGGGGGGGGGGGGCGGACGGTGCCTGGGTGTCTCAGTCGGTTGGGTGTCCGACTTCAGCTCAGGTCATGATCTTACAGTTTGTGGGTTCGATCCCCGTGTCGGGCTCTGTGCTGACAGCTCAGAGCCTGCAGTCTGCTTCGGATTCTGTGTCTCCCTCTTTCTCTCTGCCCCTCCCCTGCTCATGCTCTGTCTGTCTGTCTCTAAAATAAATAAACATTAAAAAAAAAAAAAAAAAGAAGCATGGCCTTGGGGAGCGAAAAAGTATTTTCACAACTGTACTTAGTACCTTAGAACCCTGTGGTTCTTGGGTAAGCAGACTGTTAGCTGCCCCAGGGGTGTAATAGGGCTTCAGTCTGCAGAAGAGAGACAATATGGTAGAGGTAGGTTGTGAGATTGAGGCAGACTGTGCTTAGGAGCTGTGGGGCAGAATGTGACCTACCCTTCCCGCGTGCTGTGTTTTGCCCTGGTGTCACTGAAGTAGACTGTATCTGATCTTATCAAACTAGAAGAGACAAACGTTGCTCCTTGACAGCTGGCCTGTGAAACCAAGGCAAGGAGCCCCTGATTGACATCCTTACTCTTCCTGCCTAGGTTGTATGAGAAGGTCCCTCCTGTGTTCCTTTGGGAAATCTGAATCTGCTCTCCCAAGGGTGTACGTTCTCCTTCTGTAAGAAAACTAACTGGGGGCTCTTTGTCTGTGAGAGCTCAGTGGGTACCGTATAAAAGGCACACAATACACGTTCATGGTTACTGTCATCTGCACCTGCAGAATAGTTCTGCTGATGTTCCCGTGTGCCCGGAGAATACGAAGTTCTTTCTGTGTATTGTGTAGACTTCACAAAAAATATCTGTGAGAAAGATATTATTACCTCCGTTCTACAGACGAAACTTTCACCTTTCTGAGCTTCAGAAACACAGTTATTAGTCAGTACTGAAACCTGTTTCTCTACCACAACAGACTCCGTGAGGTTTGCCGTTTTGACATGTAGCAAAGGAGACCTGTTTTGCCCTTTCTCCGTGCCCTTTCCTCGGTGTTCTTGGTGGTGTGCCATTGTTTGGTTTTGATGGCCAACAAATAACTGTGGTTTTGCAAGGAGAATGCTCAAATAGGGAAGTGGAATAGAGGAGGAGGGCTAAGTCTTATTTTAAAATTGCTTTAATCTTCAGCAGGTAATATAGGCCTACTTAGTATATTCAAGTCTAAAAGGGTTGAAAACAGTATTTCTGTTTAGTTACCCCTGAAACTTTCAGTGTCAGTTCCCACCTCCCACCTCCTACAGGATAATTTCTGAGGCAAGAACTGTCTTTCTAGCTTATGCACAGGTTAAGATGGAAGAAAAGCAAGAGAACAAGGTAAACTGGAAGCTCTGACTCTTACTCCTGTTACAGGTCCTGGGTGTCTCTGGGGGACTCCTTTCACATTTCTGCGGCGGGGGGGGAGGTCACTCACAATTATTTTTCTGCTCACTCAGGAAGAGTTGTGTTCAGAAGTTTGTGATTGCTTTCTTTATTGCCAGCCTGGGGTCAGGCAAGGAGAAAGGCCTCTAAAGAGCAAGCAGTAGACTGAGTGGACTCTCAGTGAGCCTAGCTTCCCGTTGAACTGTTCTCCGGTGCCTCCAGTTCAGCACCACTGGGTTTCAGTGACCCTGGGTTTCACATCAAGTTGTCATGGCAATAGAGTCATAGCGGCTGACAGCATGAACAGGCAGCCCTGGGAGGAGAGGATGCTTGGTGGTGATGCCACAACCATCGTGGCCAGATCTCCGTCTCTCACCGTAAGAGCTGCTCATCAGTCTGCTGTGACCATGTCTCTCTCAGATGACTGGGGGCACACAGTTGCTATCTGCTTCACAGCTGACTGGCAGATTCACTTCAGTTGTTTGTTAGGACCTTTCCAGTACAAAGCCTTTAGGCAGCACGGTCCTGAGCCTCTAATGCTGTGAGCGTATGTGCATGCGTGCGTGTACATGTATGTTCATATTTGCATTTGGGGGAGGGAAAACCATGAAGGAGGAGATTCAGAAGAAGCATACAACAGGTTCATATGCATGAAGCTGTTAAAGAAGAGAGTACTTAGGCTCAGGTACCAAAATTTACAGTCACAGGAAGAAGCACTATAGCATAAAATGAAGGAAGGCTGGAGTATTCTGACTGGAATACGGGGTTCCTACCTGAATCGAAGGTACACGCCAAACCAAGGACTGCCTAGGACAAAGCAAAGTCTAAACACCAAGGAGGAGGGAAGGGAGGATCAGCCGGAATTTCTTTGGGGCTTGGGATTCTGGTTAGCAAGTTTGAGGTACGAGTGAGAGGGGGACTGAACTAAAGGGCCTGAGGGGGGTGGTGGCAGTTGGAGCTAAAGTGAAGAGTGTGGGTCTGGAGACCGGGTATAGGTATTTGGTGGAGAGTCATGGAAGGGAATGCAAAGAAAGGGGTTTTCATAGATACAGGGCAGACTTCTTTAGCCACTGTGGTGGAGGAGAGGCAGACGTGGGATGGCTTCTCACATTTAGTCGGAATGTATTGACCACCGTTTTGTGCAAGAGCCTAAGCAAAGGTGTCATCGTTTCTCCTCTAGATACTAAGTCAAAAGACCTATTCTCTGGTGGAGAAAATAAAACTGAACTCCAGAGTTTAGAGCCTGGCTGATTTCCTAAACCCTGGTGTCATTAAGGGGGAAGGCGAGGAATAGGACAAGGTCTGAAGGGAGAATATGGAAGAATAATATTGTGGTTAAAAGGCAGATGTGTGGTCAAACTATGTGGGTTCAAACTCCAGGTCTGCCACTTACTCTATGTGAGTTTCTCACCCCCTCTGGACCTCAGTTTCTTCATTTGTAAAGTTGATGGAATAATAACTGCCACCACTTGGTATCGTCATTGTGATGACTAGTTGAAGGAAAACACGTGAAATGCTTCCATAGTACTTAATATCTGGCCACTCAGACCAGGCAGCAGGAAAATGTTGAGGAGGAGGAAGAGGCCTCAGTTGAGGCTTAATGGTTTGAGTAACAGAAAAGCACCCAGGTAGAGCCACACATCAAAAGCAATTGCGACACTAGAGGCCTGAAGAGAAAATCGAGGTTTGGGAGCCGTCTGTGTGGAGGCAGTAGCTGAATTGCAAAAATGGGATGAAATGACTAAGGAGGAAGGTGTGGAGAGAAGGTGGTTTGACCCCAGAGGGTGTTTGACGATGTCTGGAGGTGGGGCGCGGCGCTACTGTCACCTCCTGCGAAGAGGCCGGGGTGTTGCTACGTATTTCACGAGGCACAGGACATTTCCTCTACACAAAGAGTTCTCAGCTCCGAGTGTCAATAATGCTGAGGTTGAAAAAACCCTGGTTAGAGGAGTTTCTCCATCATAGTCACCTAGAGAGAGAGGGTAGAACTGCAGGGAGGGAGCCGATATACAGAAAGCCCGAGAAGTCCAGGGTCACAGAAACCCTGGAAGGAAATTAAAGACTGAGGGACATCGGTGGTGTCTAAATGCTACAGACAGGTGACTAGCGAGGTTAAATGGAGTTGGTGACTAGTTGACTCTTTAGTGGTGTTCATGAGTGGGTTTTAGGTGCCTTTCTAAATAAGCTTGGTGGTTAAAGGTAGGAGAGAGGGTAATTGCTTGACAGGGCAGCATTGTCAAGGGAAAAGTTTATTTTATTCTCTTCTTTACTTCTTGTTTTGTGTCCCCTTCAGAATTTCTATAGCAGATTCCTAGTCTCCCAAAAGCCCCTCTAGTTTTGGCAACAAATGTGATTAGAGACAAATCCAAATTGGCGAAGCACTGCTCCAGGAATGTTAAATTGATGCAGTTATATCATTTTAGAGATAAAAGAGACACCGTTTGGCTTTTCACTCTTAGTAGCTCAGGAGCCTGGGGCCCTGAGAGATTCATCAGTGATTGCCCCAAGTCACCTGGTTGGTTGGTTCCAGAAGGCAGGACTGGCTCCCTCAGGGCCTCTGCCTTCTCATCCTGAGTGCTCTCCTCTGTGCAACTACTAGAGTTGCTCTCTCGTCGTCTGATACTGGTTCGCGGGGGCTCAGTTTCCTTTTCAGGCGCGTGGTGCTCTGTGGGGTGGCTGTCAGGGCAGTGACCTGGAACAGGGGCGACTGAGGCGAATCTTGGCTCCACAGCTTACCTGCTGCCTGACACTGGGCAGGTGACTTAATCACTGTGGGCTTCAGTTTCCCTTAACATAAAATGAAAACGTTATTACCTACCTGAAAGTTAGACTAGAAACACTTGTAACAGCACCTGGAACACTGACTACACGTGGTAGCTCTTAGTATTTTCATTGTCATTATTCATAAGGCCCTGTCTTTGTCATGGATTAAAGGATCCGAGAATGTCCAGTGATGGAATCAGGCCAAAGTTAGGCATACCTTCTCTTTCCACCCAGCGTGGCTTCTAACTCCATCTCCCACTTTGTAATAAAAGCAGTATCATGAGGCTTAGTGCTCCTTGGTTATATGAGGTCCTGAAGCAGATGTCCCCCTGACGTATCGTTAGGATGTCCATTTCTCATTGATGAGCCCGATACTTCTCTAAAATATGTGGCTTCACACTTGGTTACTCATCGGATCAGTTAGTTAGATCTTTTTTAGAATTTTTCAAGACGCTGAAACCTGCTCATCTGAGGAGCCTCGGGAGGACTGAAGCTCCCATGGAAGAACCTTCAAATGACGGGAGTAGCATGTGCTAAGTGCTTGACTGTTGCGGAAGCCACTATTTTAATGGGCTTAAGTTGAAAAGGGCTTAAAGAAACCCTTTGATTTCTTATAGAAAAGGGAGTCTGATTAGGAAGGAAGGGTCCGTTATTAACTGGGAAGGCAAAGAATGAAAATGTTGATGTGCCTGAGACGTAGAAGAACTTGAATTGGCCTGGCCCTTTGGATGCTCACTTCACCCCCCAGACCTTCTCTAGGCTCCATTTCAGTGGCTATTTAGTTTTGTTTTAATTGTTTAATTTTTTTTTAATAGACTTTTAAAGAGCAGTTTTAGATTCAAAATTGAGCAAAAAAAAAAAAAAAAAAATAACCAAGTTCCCATATACCTTCTGCCCCCACACACTTAGCCTCTTCCACTCTCAATGTTTCACACGAGAGCGGTAGATAAATTTGTTACATTTGATGAATCTGTATTGACTTATCATTATCACCCCAAGTCCACAGTATACATTAGGGTTCACTTTTGGTGTTATATATTCTGGGGGTTTGAATGAATGTATAGTAATATGTTATCTCCCATTATAGTATCATACAGAGTATTTTCACTGTCCTAAACATTCTCCACATTCTGCATATTCATCTTTCCTTCTTCCCGGAATTCTGACATCCACTGATCTTTTTGCTGCCTCCATAGCCTTTTCCAGAATGTCATGTAGTTGGAATCATACAATGTGTAACCTTTTTACATTAAATTCTTTAATTCAGTAAGATGCATTTAAGGTTCCTCCATGTGTTTTCATGGCTTGATAGCTCATTTCTTTTTAACGTCGAATGGTATTCCATTGTGTGAATATATCAGTTTATTCATCGGTTCACCTACTTGAAGACATCTTGATTGCTTCCAAGGTTTGGCAGTTATGAAGAAAGCTACTGTAAATACCCCTCTGCAGGTTTTTGTGTGGACACAAATTTTCAGCTCCTTTGGTAAATACCAAGGAGCATCATTGCTGGATCATGTGGTAAAGGTATGTTCAGTTTTTAAGAAACCGCCAAACTCTCTTCTAAAAGTGGCTGCACCATTTGGCATTCTCATCAGCAACGAATGAGAGTTCCTCGTGCCCTACATCCTTGTCTGCATTTGGTGTTGTCAGTGTTCAGATTTTGGCTATTCTAGTAGGTGTGTAATGACACTTCATTGTTTTAACTTGAGTTTCCCTAATGACATGATGTTGAGCATCTTTCCTATGCTTATTTGCCATCTGTATATCTTCTCTGGTGAGGTGTCTGTTCGGGTTGTTGGCTCCTTTTTTAATTGGGTTGTTTGTTTTATTATTGTTGCATTTTAAGACTTCTTTGTATATTTTGATAACAGTGCTTTATCAGATGTGTCTTTTACAAATATTTCTCCCAGGGGGCGCCTGGGTGGCTCAGTCAGTTGGGCGTCTGACTTTGGCTCAGGTCATGATCTTACAGTCTGTGAGTTCAAGCCCCAAGTCAGGCTCTGTGCTGATAGCTCAGAGCCTGGAGCCTGCTTCAGATTCTGCCTCCATCTCTGTCTGCCCCTCCCCTGCTCTCACTGTGTCTCTCTCTCTCAAAAAAAAAAAAAAAAAAAAAACCCACAAACCCAAATACTTCTCCTAGTCTGTAGCTTATCTTCTCCTCCTTTTAACAGTGTCTTTCACAGAGAAGTTTTTAATGAAATCCAGCTTGTCACATATTTATTTCATGGATAATGCCTTTGGAATTATATTTAAAAAGTCATCACCATGCCCAAGGCCATCTAGATTTTCTCCTGTGTTATCTTTCAGGAGTTCTGTAGTTTTGCATTTTACATTTAGGTCTGTGATCCATTTTGAGTTAATTTTGGTGAAAGATGAAAGGCCTGTGGCTAGTTTAATTTTTTTTTTTTTTTTTTTGCACATGGATGTCTAGTTGTTGTAGCACTATTTGTTGAAAAGACTCTTTTTCCATTATATTGCCTGTGCTGCTTTGTTCAAGGGGTTTCTGTGGGTCTATTTCTAGGCTCTCTTTCGTGTTCTATTGATATATTTGTTTGTTCTTTTACCAGTTCCACACTGTCTTGATTACTGTAGCTTTATAGTAAGTCTTGAAGTCGGGTAGTATCCTCCAACTTTGTTCTTCTCCTTGGATATTATGTTGACTCTTCTGGGTCTTTTGCCTCTCCATATAAACTTTGGAATCATTTTATCAATATATACAAAATAACTTGCTGGAATTTTTATTGGCATTGCATTGCACCTATGGATCAAGTTGGGAGAACCGACATCTGGCAATATTTATTGTTCCTATCCATGAATATGGATCTATTTAGTTCTCCTTTGATTTCTTTCATTAGAATTTTGTAGTTTTCCTCATACATATTTTATTAGGTTTATACTTAAGTATTTCATTTTGGGTTGCTATTGTAAATGGTATTGTGCTTTTATATTCAAACTTCATTTGTTCATTGCTGGTATATAAGAAAGTGATAGACTTTTGTATATTAACTCTGTATCCAGCAACCTTGTTTTAATTCCTTATTAGTTCCAGGAGTTTTTTGGTCAGTTCTTTGATATTTTCTACATAGACAGCTATGTTATTTGTGAACAAAGACAGCTTTATTTGTACCTTCCCAATCTGTAAACCTTTTATTTCCTTTTTTGTCTTACTGCATTAGCTAGGACTTCCAATATGGTGTTGAAAAGGAGCTGTAAGAGGACACATCCTTGCTTTGTTCCTGATCTTAGTAGGAAAACTGTAGTTGCTCATTATTAAGTGTGACATTAGCTATAGATTTTTTGTAGGTGTTTTTTATGAAGTTAAGAACGTTTCCCTCTGTTCCTAGTTTGTTGAGAGTTTTTAAAATCATAAGTGGAACTTAGATTTTATCAAATGATTTTTCTGCATCTATTAATATAATCATGTGACTTTTCTCCTCTAGCCTGTTGACATGATAGATTATATGAACTGATTTTCAAATGTTGAAACAGCCTTGCATACCTGAGATAAATCCTGCTTGGTCATGGTGTGTAAGTTTTTTATAACATTGTTGGATTCAATTTGCTAACATCTTATTGAGGATTTTCTTTGAGCTTCATTTCTTTTTAAAAATTACTGTTCAAGAAAAGTGTCACACATTATTATAGGAAATTTGGACTGCAAGTGAAAAAAAAATACTCTTAATCCCATTGCTCTGAGGTAACCACTCTCCAACATTTTGGTGTATTTCTTATTGTCTTTTATAATAGAAATATTAATAACAGAAACAGTAAATATCATTATTACTTCATTGAGTGGATACTTGAAGTAACTAATTGATAAGTGAGGTAGAGATCCCATGGTGCTGTATTTACACAATGGGATAATGAAAGAAAGTAAGGATATACATGACTGCTTTTGTCTAGAGTCTTTTGATGAAGATAAGAAAAATGGTTTAAGGAAGAGATTAAATATTTACCTTAATTACCTTTTCTATACCCTCCTCAGTGCCCCATCGTAATATCCAATCGATTCAGGCTTCTAACCAGGTTGTCAGGAAAATACTTGACCTCATCAGAATGTGAGTAATGGAATGTAGTTCATAGTTTGTGTCTGCTGTGTTTCTAGGCTGCTGGATAATTTTCCAAGCCTTAGGAATGAGCATTGGTTTTAGTCACAGATAGTGGCTATTCTTCTCATACACAAAAGACACTGAAAAAGGACTTTATCCTCCTCATTGATGAAGCTCTTCCCTCACCTGCCCTCACTGGAGCCTGATAGAGATTTGGACAGTGCTCTCATGCAACAAAATGCCAGAATAAATACTAGAGGCTATATAGAAGCCTGAACTTTGAGATTCCCAACATGAAAGTTTCCATGGACACTGGCATGCAGGGAAGGGCAGTGTGCTGGTGGGAGTGAAGACAGATTGCAGCATCTGAAAAAATTCCATTTCGTGCTTTTTTATTTTTCTATTTTAGAATTGTAGTCATTCAGAAAAGGAAAGGGGGAGTAAAAGTGGACTTCTTCACCTTTGGGGGAGGAATTTAGAGTCTTCACAAACCATTTCATACAGTTCACACTTTTTTAGGTCATTTTTGGAGTAGACCCTTTAAACTTACTTGCAGGAAATTTGTCTAGTAGAACAAGTATTTCTAACTCTTCAATCAGTATAGACTCTGATGCTTTTCTTTTGTGTAGCTTTCTTGCTCCTGACTGTGTTCCATCTTTCTCAGTTCCCGTCAGCAACACTTTTCTGGAACAAATCTTTCTTAAGCTATGATGCTTTCTAGCTAGTGTGCTTTTTCCCTTTTGAAAAAATAATCTGCCTATGATAGAAAAATAAACATTGGTTTCCTACAAGCCAGCTAGCTAGGAGTTGATGGCTTATAACCCACGTCAAGCATACTGAATGGTGTTGTTTTTAAGTACAAGCTCTTAATTCAAGGTTTTATGTGTTTAATTATGTATGTGTAAAGTGCCAGTCTGTATGCCTCTTGGGTCCAGCCTGGCTTGGAAATATTAACTATGAGAGCATATAGATGTACCATGGGATAAAACTTACCTCTTCAGATGTGCATCCTTTATCCCAAGATTCACTTGTGGGGAATAACATCTCAGTGGGGATAATATCAGTGCTGCCTGTTAACCAAGGAAACATCTCAATTAGGAAGAAATAAATTTGAAGGATCTGAAGCAGGCAGAAAGGGATCATTACAGGCGGTAATGTTGTCACACAGAATATACTGGGGTGGACCAAAGGAAGTTGATTTCTAAACTTGACTTTATTACTGCACTTCTGTGTGTGTGTATGTGTGTATGTATTACCTATAAAATGAAGAGGTTGGACTCCACTCTAATGAGCTCAGATCTTCACTTGTTATAACTATTCACAAATAAGCCATCAAGTTTTTCAAATTACAATGCTGTGTTTAAGTAATTTTGGTAAAATTCTATGTTTAAATAATAACATAGTTTCTCACCCTAATGCAACCATAACAAAGATATATCAACTTGTGTGTAACCCATGGCTTTTAAGTTTCAACAGCTTAGGGGCCAGGTGACCAAAGGAAGCAAAATCCTTTTAGGGTTTCATTTGTGTAGAGAACCCAGGTACCTCAGGGGAGATTATGCTGGAGACCACTACCAGTGCCCTAGGAATTACTTTAAGGGGGAGGAGGAGATTTTTCTTTTAAGCAGAATAGTTCTATTTTGGGTTCTGTTATATTTTAGGGTTCTACATTAAGATTTTGTTCGGGGTAAGAGAAGTTTTGGGCTTTAAAAAAGTTTAACAATTACTAGTAGATCCTATAAAAAAAGGAATCTTTTACATTGCCAATTTCACCGTTCTGTGATACACCCACCCTTCTCTTCTCTGCATATGTGGAGTTTTCTTTTTTACTAACACTGTATGTAATACAGTTAGGAATATAGGAATATAAGACTATCACTCTCACCTTTGGGGAGCTATAGGATAGAGGCTGAAGAAGTTCCAAGAAACCCACTCAGAAATGATGTCAGTAGAGGTGCTGACAGGAGGAGTCTGCTGCTCTTGGAGAACTGTGAAGTTTGTAGCAGAATGGAGTTTTGATGGCAGGGAGGTGTAATAAAACTTGAAAAGGAATTTTGAAAGTTGTTTCACTCCTGCCATTGGTAGGAGTCCTTTCTCCTGACTTCTCAACCTGTCACAAGCCAGGTACCCCGGGAGTCCCTTCTTTGGCCTCTGAATTTGAATGGATGCTATGGCCCAGAAATCTGTTCTTTTCATTTTGAAATAGGTTGGAGAATACCTATTTGTTAATTAGTAGGGAAAAGGATAAAGGTTTTATGGAGTAGGTTATTCTGCCTTCAATTCTTATTTGTGGATGGTCTGTATAAGATAAACTGTACAGAATAAATGTTGGAAAACCTATGTAAAGCAATGGGAAGTCGAGAATTTGACTTTTTTTTTTTTTTTAAACCCATGATTTAGTCACCTGCTGCAGTCTAGTCACACCTTTCCTGACTGATAGCAGCTTCTGACTCAAACCACATGTATATGTGAGGGCTAGTAAAATAGGTTGTGAGTCAGTTTTTATTGTGTTCTCATTTTTAGTCACTTGTAACTGTTGAGCGATTTTTTCAGGCACTCAGAAAAGTTCATCTCTTAGCTAAAACTTTCTAGGTTTAGTCTCCAAGAGAAGGTCTTAGATCTTAGAAGATGTAATTTATTTCAAGGTTACAGATTCATTCGTAAAAGATCATCATAAAGTAGAAAAGCCTTGAAATAAACACACTAAAAATAAAAAGATATTATATAAATAAACACAAATCACAGTTCTCAAATCTGATACAGAATTTGCAGGGACATTAATAACATTTAACACTCCCCCTCCCCTTTTCTTTAGCACGGGGAGAGAGTATAATGAATTCCTGAGGGCTCATGTCACTTAGTCACTTGATGTGTGAAAGGATATGGATACTGTCATACAGGCTTTATTTTGTATTGGTGTTCTTATGGCAGTGTTACAAAAGCTGCTTAAAGTATCAGGCCTCCTTCACTTTTTAAGAGCTAATTAAAAATGGCCCCATCTTTCCTCTTCTTTAGACTTTCTCTTCTTCAGTCTACTTTTTAGGTTTTCCCAGTTTGACTTTTCCTTCCCAGAGACTATTACAGTGAACAGAGCACCACTGGGAACAAGAAGATTGGTGTCCCCTGCATCTTTTACAAGTCCCCTGCAGCTGCATCTGTCTCCTTATCTGTAAAAGAAAGTTGTCACGTAGGTGACAACTACTTTCTCTTTCAGCTCTAAAATTCTCTACTGGCCTTTCTTCTGTCCACTGCTCCACCTTTTCCCTATTCCCTACGTTAGCTATTCACCATGCATAGTGGTTTGAAAGTACTCCTCAGATAAACATGGTCGTTGGGAAACATCAGTAAGTGTAGTTACTGGTAAGAGACAAGAGTTTAGAAGTTCTTGTTCTGGTAGTTTCTCACTTTGTTTACCTAATGCCCTAGCCACGTATAGCCTGCAGCCATATTTTATTTGGTTGGCTCGGTGGTTGCTGCAAAATAAATCTGTAATATAATTTTACTCATCAGAGGATAAAAATTTTTAGGCTTGACGTGATCTAATATTGGTGAAGGTGTAGAGAATGCTTTCACACATTGTTGCGGGAATGAAATTGGTACATCTTTTTTTGGAGGGCAGTTTAGCTGTATCAGTCAGTATTTTTAGAGTACATATAAATTGATTCGGTGACTCCAAAAGTCTCTTAAAAAAACTCATATGCAAATACTAAGAGATCGATCCAAGGATGTTCATTATTGTGTTGTTTGTAATAGCAAAAGTTTGGAAATATCTTGTATTTCCACTAAGAAGGAAAATATTTAATGGGTATGTTTGACTTTTTATTTATATATGCAAGTATTCATATTGTATACATCCATATCATACAGACATTTAAAATAAAACAAATGAAGTTGATCTGTATGTACTGACATAATTTAAATAGAAAAGACACATAATGTATGTTCACTATGACCCATTTATATAAAAAGAACATAATTGTATACGTACATGTATATAACTGGATAGGAAATGGCTGGAAGCTAACATACCAGTAATTACCCTCCAGAGAGAAAAATGGTATTGAGATGGAGAGAGAGGAGTAAGTTCATTTTTTACAATTTACACTTACCTATTAAATTGTAAAAAGTAATATGTGTTATTGGTATAAAAATGAACAAAAGGAAAAGCAAAACGGGAAGGATACGGAATTACTTCATAAAGATTATGAAAAAGGCAAAAAGATTAGTAAGAAATTCATCGACAATCTCAGGCGAACATTGTTTGGGGGATATTCCTAAAACTTCAGGATCAGATAGGCCAGGGTGCTTTTGGCCAGGGCGGTCCAGCACTTACAGTAGCAGCTCTGCCGTTCCATTTCTCTGTGTCCAACTCATTATTCTTACTTGTCTGTGTTCTGCAGGTAACCCGGGACCAGATGAAGGTGTTTATACAGCAGGAATTTAAGAAAGTTCAGAAAGTGATTGCTGATGAGGAGCAGAAGGCCCTTCATCTAGTGGACATCCAGGAAGCAATGGCTACCGCTCATGTGACTGAGATACTGGCAGACATCCAGTCCCACATGGATAGGTTGATGACTCAGATGGCCCAAGCCAAGGAACAACATGATACCTCTAATGAATCAGCTGAGCCAAAGGCGGAGGTAAAGGAGAATGCCTATAATTATTCGTAGCGGAAGTTGGAGGAAACGGACTGCCGTGTTTGTTAGCTCTGGAAATTCTCCTTTGTGGTCACTAAACATGAGTGAATTGAAAGCTCAGACAGGGTGTAAGTGTTGAGATCGGTGTATAAACCAATATGGAAGTATTGGCTGCTAGGGCCTACACCCAGCAGCTGGAGCTGGCAAAATATTTGTCTATGATGACTTAAAGGAGTATAGTCGATAGGGCAAATACTAATCACAGTTAAGGAGGGAAGTGAGAAATCAGAGTCACAGAAGAAGGCAGTTGACAGATTCCCAGTTGTGAAATGAGCCTCCAAATAAAGTCATCACAGGGATGACAACAAGGTGAATGAGAGTAAGTCAGGATGTAGGGGATAAAGCAGCCCAGAATGAAACGTTTTGGACTGATTTTGTGAGTAGTGGAAAGGAGCCTCAGCTTGGTTTTTATATGGAGCCAACTGCATAAATTGGGGGCATAACTGTTGGATTAAGAGAGGCATGTGGCACTGGATCAAGAAAGGTGTGAATGAGGGGCACCTGGGTGGCTCAGGAGAAGTAGGTTAAGCATTCCTACTTTGGCTCAGGTCATGATCTCGCAGTTCGTGAGTTCGAGCCCCGCTTTGGGCTGTGTGCTGACAGCTCGGAGCCTGGAGCCTGCTGGGATTCCACATCTCCCTCTCTCTCTCTCTCTGTCCCTCCCTGGCTTGTGCTCACTTGCTCTCGCTCTGTCAAAAATAAATAATAAAAATTAAGGGAAAAAAAGGTGTGAATGAAGGACACAAGGTATATGTTGAATCACTACAGATGTTAGTCACTGTATTCATTGTTATTTTGTAACAGGCAGAAAAGGTCTTAGGAATTTTACCAAACAACATATTCTGGCATTTAGAATATAATTGTAAAATAAAATTTAAGACAGCCATTTGAAAAAATATTATGGAATTTATATTTCAGCCACTGTTGAAAATTCTGGTCAAGCTTATGCCAGAAGGGTAGGCCCTTCTAGAAGAAAACCTAGGGCAGTCCTGTGGACTTTCCAGGACTGCTACTGACTCACTGAGCTTACTGCTTAGCTAGCAGTCTTGCCTTGGCCCGGGACAGCCTAGCCACAGAAGACACCAGCCAACGGAAGAGCCAAGGTATAATCCAGGAGGCAGGTATGGTCTGAGCCTACCTGACAGAAAATGTAAGAGACTATTGGACAGTTATCTGCTTCACTCACCCAAGGTTCTTGATTAATTTTCATCCATGTGTGAAAAGGATAAAATAGGTCTTGTTCTTTTCATTTTATCCTCCCCAGAATTAAGAAAGTGTGTGCCTAAGTAAGTTTCTAGCTAGGAAGAGAGCAGTTTATATTCATCATTTCACTTAATTCTTATATCAGCATCCATTATCTTTGTTTTACAGATGGGATATTGAGATACAGAGAACTGCAGAGATGCTGAGCCAGTATCATTTAGTTAGTAGAAAATGGAGCCAGGGTTCAGATTTAAGTCCATCTTGTCCCAGTTGCCTGTGTGTTTTCCCTACTGCATGCTGTATGCCAAGTGTCCCATTTGTTTATGTGGGGAAAATGAAGAGAATTAGTGTCCTAGACGGCTTTGCACTCCTAAGATCTTTTATAGTGTCGAGGTGCTCACTTTGTATCTTAAACAAAAAATTCAACCAGAGTTAACTCAAGGGATCAATGACCTAACTCTGTCCCACATTCTCTGCAAATCGGACCCCCACATTTTTCTGTGTGTTGATTAGGTTGCTTTTTCAAAAGTAAAGATTTAATTTTTAGAGATCTCTCTTTTATTTTCATTTCAAATAATGAATTTAGTCCCTCCCCTGCATTAACTGCCCTCTAAGCACGTCAGCTGCTCAGCTGAGCTGTGCTTGTTAACTCTGATGGAATTACTCCTAGGGATGCAAAACCGACAAGGCCTAAGGACCAGGCTGTGGACAGAATAAGCTGTTAAAGACAAAAAGTAGCATTCAGCTGGCTAGGGCTTTTACAAAGAGCTGTTCTCATCTAATAGCCTCTTGTTCCAGCTAATCTGGTAACTTATTGATCAGAGCAAATCCCCAGTACCTCTCTTTCACTCAACAGAGGAATTCTTTTCTTCCTTTTGCATGTTCTAGATTTTTTTTTTTTAATCATCTGCATTTGGATTTGGCCAAAAGATTCTTCCCTGCAACATTTTATTAGAAATTTTCGAACATATCGCAGAATTGAAAGGATTTTACAGATTACACCCTATACTTCCACCTAGATTCTACCATTAACATTTTTTAATTAACATTTTAATATACCTGAATCATGATATATACATAGCCGTCTTTCCAGCCTTCCAATCTTCAATGCATCTTATTTTTTGATGCATTTAAAATCAAATTGCCGGGCGCCTGGGTGGCTCAGTCGGTTGAGCGTCCGACTTCGGCTCAGGTCACGATCTCACGGTTTGTGAGTTCGAGCCCCGCGTCGGGCTCTGGGCTGATGGCTCAGAGCCCGGAGCCTGCTTCCGATCCTGTGTCTCCCTCTCTCTCTGCCCCTCCCCCATTCATGCTCTGTCTCTCTCTGTCTCAAAAATAAATAAACATTAAAAAAAATTTTTTTAAATCAAATTGCAGCTTCTGATTCTGAACAAGATAGAGTAAACATATTTCACTTTATTCCACTAATCACAGCAAAAATTCCCGAACAAAGTATTTAAATCACCTACCAGAAGACTCTTAAAAGCGTGGAGAAAAGATGGTCCTGACTCATGGCAGTGAGTTCTCTGGGATTTTTCTTGCTTCCGTATATCCTGGCCTGGGTGCCCTGCAAACTGGAAATCCTAGTGAGCACAGACAAAAAGAAAATCTCCAAGAAAAGCCTGCTGTCTTTAGTTAGAGGACTAGGAAAAAGGGCACTTCGGCTATAGAGAAAGCTTTTGACCATCTTACATATTCTGAAAACACACACCATGAATAATGCTGCACCCCTTCCCAGCCCCAGATGGCACTGCAGTAGTGGAGCCGGTGGAGTGAAAACCTATTTTTTATCCTCCCCTGATTTTCCCTGGAGCCTCTAGGTGAAAGACTGGCTTCTGTCATCACCCCTGCCTCTCTCAGTAGTCAGTGGTGCCCATCTCCCATGGAGCCTGTGGGTAGAACTCTTACTTACCCCCCTGCCCTGCAGCATCTGGAAGGAAGTAGTATCCCTCCCCTATGGAGACTGTAGATGGAGTTCTAACTCCTCCCTCCCCACCCCTGCACTAACTAGACAATATACCTCCCTAACGGGGTCAGCGCGTAGAACCTCATCTTCCACTCTTACCCGGTAGTAATGAATTGGTGCCCCTGCTCCAGCTAGCACTGTGCTGACTATAGCATGGAGTTTTGTCACGTAGTGGGGCAGACCAGAATAGCACTGCAGAATCTTTGAAACTAAATTGATGTTTGAACCATAGTCCACAGACCTGATCTAGGACATGTGTTCTGATTCTTCTTTTTTTAAAAAACCATAATTTATTTTTATTTTTATTTTTATTTTATTTTATTTATTTTTAAATTCAAGTATAGCTGATGCGCAATGTTACATTAATGTAAGAGGACATATGTTTTGAATTTAAATAGGTTGACATCTTGCTAGAATAGAAGATTTAAATAGGAATCAGATTCTGAAATACTCAAATGTTCAGGATACAGTCCAAAATCACTCATTATACCAAGAACCAATAAATCTCAACTCTGAGAAAAGGCCACAACCAAGATGACACAGATTTTAGAATTATCAAAGGATTTTAAAGCCACTATTTAATGAAAATGACTCAGTGAGCAATAACACATGCTCTGGAAACAAATGAAAACTAAAAAATCTCAGCAAAGATATAAAAGATATAAAGAAGGACCAAATGAAAATTTTAGAACTGAAAAATACAGTAACTGACATAAAGCATTCACTGGATTGGCTCAGTAGCAAATTGGAGATAAGAAAGGAAAGAATTGATGAATTTGAAGATATAGATCCAATCTGAACAACCAAGAAAAAAAGAAAAGTAACTAAAACTGAGTCTCAAGGACCTGTGGGACAATAAAAAAAGACCTAATATACATGTCACCCACGTCCAGGAGGTGAGCAAAAAGAATGTGGGGCTGAAAAAAAAATTGAAGAAATAATGGCTCAAAACTTTTAAAATTTGGTTGAAAGACATAAACCTAGAGACTTAAGAAGTTGAATGAACCCAGGCAAGATAAATCCAAGAAATTCATACCCAGACACATTAAAATCAAACTAACGAAGGACAAAAAAAATCTCGAAAGCAAAGTAGCTACAGAGAAATGACACATTAGCTATGGGGAACAATAATTTGAATGAATGTGGTGTATATAAGATATTTGTTCTGTATCTATCGAAGTGATTATATGGGTGTTTTAAATTATTTTATTGTAATGGCTGATTATATTGATTAATTTTATAATATTAAATCAACCTTGCATTTCTGAGATAAACTCCCTCTTGGCCATTATGTATTTATTATCTGGGTTCAATTAAAATTTTTATGTTTGTGTTCAATGAGGGATATTCATCTGTAGTTTGATATTTTTATAACATCGTCAGGCTTACCTATTAGGGTTAGCTGGCCTCAGAAAACAAGC
This sequence comes from Panthera uncia, assembly GCF_023721935.1. Lineage (NCBI taxonomy): Eukaryota > Metazoa > Chordata > Mammalia > Carnivora > Felidae > Panthera > Panthera uncia. The sequence continues at coordinate 24,330,088 of NC_064808.1, read as the reverse complement.
TGAGAAGTATCCCCTCCTCATCTTCTGAAAGTTTGTGTGTGATTGATGTTATTTCTCCCTTAAATATTTGGTAGTGTTTACTAGCAAGATCATCTACCCTGGAACTTCTTAATGTAAAGGTTTTTGATAACCAATTTAATTTCTTTAATATAGAGCTGTTTTGATTTCATGTTTATTTAAATTTAATTTGTGTTGTATTTAAGTTGTGTTGTGTTTATTTGTGCTGTAATTTTCACAGAATTTGTTGTTTTCATTTAAGTGGTATTTTTTACTGTAAAGTTGTTCATAGTGTTTTCTTGTTATTTTTTTAACTACAGCATCTAGAATGATAACCTGTCTTTCATTATTGATAACTTGTGATTTTTCTTTTTTTTTATTGAGCAGTCTAATTGCTATTTTATTAATTTGGTTAGTGTTAAAGAACTTTTTGATTTGCTAATTTTATTCTTTCCTATTTTGTTTATATCTGTTTTTATTTCCTTTTTTTCTGCTTAGTTTGAATTTACTTATTCTTTTTTCTAGCTTTATGAATCATTGATTTTACTACCTTTTAAAGTCAGTTTTCAGACCTGTACATTTCTCTCTAAGCACTGCTTTAGTTGAATCCTAAACTTTGGCTGTGTTCTATTTTCAGTATCATTCAGTTTGAAATATTTTTCATTTACCATGTGATATCTTTTCTTTACTCACTGATTATTTATAAGTGTCTTGTTTAGTTTCCAAATACTAGGGATTTTCCTACATGTCATACTGTTATTCATTCCTAACTTTTTACATTGTGATAATCAGAGAACATGTTCTGAATGATTTCAAGTTTTTAAGATTTATTGAGACGTATTTTGTGGCCCAGCATATGGTCTATCTTGGTAAATGCATATGTGCACCTGTTTTGTAGTTTGTGGTTGTAGTGTTCTATTAAATATCAATTAGTGTTCAAATAATTTATGTTTTTACTGATTTTTGTGTCCAGTTCTATCAACTGCTGAGAAGGGTTAAATTTCTAAGGATGATTAAGGAATTATTTATTTCTCTTTTTAACTCTATCAATTTCTTTAGATATTTTGGAAGTCTCTTCAAGCAAATACATGCTTATGATTGTTATGTCTTTCTGATGAACTGACCCTTTAATCATTATAAAAAGTCCCTCTTTTTCTCTGACAATACTCTTTGTATTCATGTGTATTTTATCTAACATTAGTAGAGCTGATCCAGTCTTTTACTTACTGTTATACATGGTATGTTTCTATCCATTTGTTTTTGGTCTATCTTTTGTTAAAAGTGTGTTTCTCTTAGGCAGCGTATGGCTGGGTCTTACTTATTCTTTCATCTTCCGGATAATCTCTGCCTTTTAATTGAAGTATGCAGCCCATTAACATTTAATGTTATTACTAACCTGGTTAAATTTAGGTCAGCCATGATTTGTTTTCTGTTTATCCCTTTATTTCTATTCCTCTTATCTTTTCCTGTCTTCTTTTGGACTTTTGAATTCACTGTTAATTGAATTCCATTTTAATATATTTTTTGGGCTTTTAGCTCTGTTACTTTATTCTTATTTTGTAGTGGTTTCAATGGGGATTATAACATATATTGTGATATATGTAATGTATGTTATATATATGTATAGATCCTTACATTTTCTGTCTACTTATAATTAATATAGTACCACTTCTTATAAAATGTAGATACCTTGAAACTATATAGGCCAATTCTCTTTTTATGTCCTTTATGTTATAGTTGTCATATGTAAAAAATCTACATTATAAACACTACAAGGCGTTATAATTTTATATCAAACAGTCACATGCTTCTAAAGAAGTTAAGGAAAACAGGGGTTCCTCGGTGGCGCAATCGGTTGGGTGCCCAGCACTTGATTTCAGCTCAGGTCATGATTCCGGGATTATGGGATCAAGCCCCACGTTGGATTCTGCTCTGAGCCTGGAGCCTGCTTGGGATTCTGTCTCACTCTCCCTTTGCCCCTCTCCCCCACTCACACGTTCTCTCTTTCCCAAAATAAATAAAATTCTCTTTTTAAGTTAAGGACAATAAAATCATAATTTTGTATCTGTATATATCTAGTTTTTAAGCAGGTTTGTGATAATAGTTGTGTAACTGTGAATTTAAAATTATTGAATATACACTTAAAACAGGTAATTTTATGGTATGATAAATTATACCTCAATGAAGCTGTTAAAAACAAAAATTGTAAATATTCTACCTGCTCAAGTGCCATTTGCCTTTGATTTATGAAGATTATTTAAAAACCCGTCCATTAACACAGTGTGCCTGTTTTAAGAAATCTTCAGTAGGATCAATTTGATTAGGCCAAGTAGAATCACAGAGCTTCTGGTTGAGGAAGTCCAGAGATGACAAGGTTTTTTAGTGACATTTCTTTTTAAAAATGCATTTCTAGTAAATCTTTTTGGGTCCTCTTATAGAATATAGGGTACGGGAGGAATTTCAGTACCACTCCCATAGGTCTAATGGGAGGTGCTCTTTCCCTTCTTCAAATAACTAACTAAATAAAGTTGTTTCCTTCTTAATCACTATAGAATATTAAAAACTTATAGACAGAGCAGAAAGTAAATGCACTAAATTGGTAGTTATCATTGGGCATTTTTTTCCTTTCTTCTTCTTTTTTTGGTATATGTTTTTTCCCCCAGCTTTATTGAGATAAATAGACATATATGTAAGTTTCATGTGTACGAGTGTCATGATTTAATACATACATATATTGCAAAATGGTTGTTACCACAATAAAGTTGGTTAACCTATTCATCCCCTCATGCTCTTTTTTCTTAACATTATATATTAAATTTCCTCATATTATTAGAAATTCTTCATAAGAATAATGTTTGAATCTCAATGATACAAACTTTACTTAATCTTAGGTTACTTCTGACTTCTGACTACCATTTATTACATTACAGGGCATAAGTCATAAGTAATTACTGAGTCAAAAGTATGGGCATTTTTTAGGCTTTTGTACCTATTTGTAAACTGTCCATAGAACAGTTACATCAGTGTAGATTTTCATCATCAGTTTTGACAGTCTCTCGTTTTTTGCCTGAATTTTATCAACTTCTTTGCCAAAGTCAAGTACTTTTCAAGTATTTTTATTTGCATGTCGTGAGTACTTCCATCTTTTGTCTAGTTGGGAGAGAAGAGTACTGAGCAACGTGAGATAATTTTAGAAAAAGTTCCAATGAGCAAATAATTAAAAGTGATACGTGCATACCCTAAACATTTATTTTAAACTTGAAATACATATCTGTATATTTCTTTGATTTTCAATCAGGTTCTTTTCTTTAAGAACATGGGTTTGCCACGTGGAGTGGAGCATCATGTTCCTGGCATAAACCACATCCGTACTGCACTGTTTATAAGGCTCAATTTCAGGATGACATTTGAAGCAAACTGAATGTAGAACCCTAGACTTGTATATTTTATTTTTTCTAATATTTTGCATGTGTCTCACCTACACCAGAGTTGACAGCAGTTTTTAAGTAACTCCTCTTCATTCAACTTAGTTTTCATGGAAGCAGCAGTACCCTCCTTCATTCACTTTTTGCTATTTAGTAAGATGTGCTGTCCTAATTACAAGTTCAGCTGACATAAACAGGATTAGCAACAAACTTGCTTGATGTTTGGTGAACATACATTTCCTCTGGTGGAAGGAGAAACAAGAGGTCGTAGGTACTAGAAAGTAGCTGACCAGCCAAGAACATACAGGATATTTGATGGAGGGATTGGAAAGCACTGCTTAATCTAACAGGTCATTTAAAGAGAAGCTGTTGTTTTGCAGGCTTTCACTTCTAATACTCTCTGACACCAAAATTCACTCGCAATGGGGGTAGAAATTAATCTTAATTCCTACTTACATCTTGCCTTCCCTCCTTCCCATTCTTGAATAATTATTAACACGCATTGTGCTGTGTTAGATGCAACGAATAAAGAGATTAACAACACACAGTTTCTGTTCTCAAGGAGTTAAAATCCAAAGAGGGAGCTACTGTATGGTACTGTCACTGTTGGTTTTCTGCTAGAACCAGCCCAGAAGTATGAGCCATAGAAATGTGGAGGACAGAGTAGGATTACCTCGCTCAATCTGTCAGTGAGGGAAAATTTCCAAGTGAGGCTTGATCTGACAGGATGGATAGGAATTAGGCTTTCATAATAGGAGGGACTAGCATGCACACTCTTACAAGGAAGATTTGCAAACTTCTGGATGTCTGCTGACCTATTCAGAATTGCCCTATGTGTGTGTGTGTGTGTTTGTTCTTTCCTTTATTCATTCCTTCAACAGTTGAAACGCTCACCCTAGTCTTTCTCTATGCTTTGTGAGCGTGATTATTGCTTCTGAAAAGCCACATATCTATAAGCAGAAATGAATGAATGTAAAAGCACTGTCTTATGCCCCATCTTCTCTGTCCTTTCCCACTCTCCCTAGAGACGTTATTAATCAATTCAGGGAAAGTACAATAATGGGCACCATTTGTCGAACACTTGTAATGTACCAGACACTTACTCAGTGTTCTACATGTTTTCTCATTTATTTTAACCCGTACTGCCACCCTGTGAGGTAAGAATTAGGATCCCTATGTGTAGAGCAGGGAACTGAACCTTGGGGAGTTAAGGCAAATTGCCAAAAGCTTCACTGTTGGAATTGACGGACCCGAATTTGAGACCATGTTTCTCTAAGTCAGAAACCCCATCTCTTAACTGCTGCGCCAAGATACAGGGTTGTGAGGAGGACTGACTCTAAATCATGGGAGAGAGTTTGGCTACTCTTTTCCAAAAGATTCTCCTAGACAATTACTTTGAACATCCAAAGATAATTGAAAAATTGTATTGAGGTTTAATTAAGTCATTGATAGTTATGTAACTCATATTCAATTTAAATTCTATGAAGTTTTTTCTTACTAGATTATAGTTCCCATAAGACCTGCTAGTCGATCAAAATGCAAAGAAAGCTTCCAACACCCCTATGCCCTCCTTCCACTGCTCGCCCCACTTGTCTCGTTAGAGTGTGGATGATTAGTGCCCTAAGACTGCAAGTTCTTAGCAGTCTGCTAAAAATGCCCTCCTTCTCCAATCTCCATTGTATCATCTGATTTAAATCACCTTTCTGGCTACAACTGTCCTTTTAGGCTTGTGCCCTGGCAGTCCCCCTTGACCTCAGTTGCACTCGCAGCCCTCCAGCCCCACACCACCGCCACCTCCCCTGCCTGGAACACACACAAACACGTCCCCGTTCTCTACTTTCATTAAACTCAAAATGCCTTAAAAATACTTTTTTTTTTTTTTTTTTTTTTTAAATCGCTATGCCTTTGCTCTTACTAGTCTGGTGCCCTTCCCACTCACCTTCTGTTGTCAACTTGGGAAAATCCTGCTTATCCTTCAAGGGCCAATATAAATGTCACCTTCTCTGTGAAGCCCTCCCTTCCCCCTTCCCCAGAAGAGGCAGTGTTTGTCACTTCCCTTCTGACTCTTAAAGCAGTCTGTCTATTTTCTTTGGTAGAGCCCTCGACACAGTTCATTTTCTGTCTCTTTTTTGTCTGTTTCCCCTGCTCCTGAATGGGAGCTCCTAGGTTAGATCATCATTTATCTTTCACCCTCAGTGCCCACATGTAGTAGTTTCTTAATGATCATACTGAATCGTTACTGATATTGATACTAACCTTTATTAAGTGCATCCTATATCTTAGGCACTGTGCTTGATGTTTATACATAAATATTTCCCTGTTTAATCCTCATACTCCTTGTATACTGTATTACGCCTTGTTTTACAAAGTAGGAAACTGAAGTTAAGTGAGGCAAAATAACTTGACCGGGGTAACACAAGTGGATGGAGTAAAGATTTGAGAGTGTCTGACTCCAGAGTTCATTCCTTTATACCGACAGAAACAGTCAATCTGATACATTCCCTGGGGACTTACCAACAACTAGGAGATAGATTCTCTATTGAGACCAACCCTGAATGGCTAAAGAGAAGCATGTAAAATACCCTGTAACCAAAAGGATGAGTGAGGTCCCTTGGAAAAGGCTTGAGAGTCATTTGAAAAATTTTGTTTATTCGCAAGAAGAGGCTCAAAGGACTCTGTTCTGATCACTGGTAAAGTTAGGTTCAGAAAATCCAGTACCCGGACAAATAACCCTCACACACTGTTTTTGCAGACAGGGATGAGAAAAAGAGAAAAGCCAGTGTTGGGCTGAAGGATGTTGTGGATCATCAAATGCCAGAGCTACCCTTTTACAAAGGAGAAGACCAAAGGTCCAGATTCATTAATTAACTTGCCCAAGGGCACATAGCTAATAAATAACAGAGCTGGGCCTAGAATCCCCATTTTTTGAGTCCCAGTTCAGTGCCCTTTCTACCATAGTGTGCTCTATATTAGAGTTGCTATGTTCATGTTTGGAGAGAAAATGCTGGACCAAGGCAGAAATGAGTCTTTGAAGGAAACAGCTTGATGCCTTTGGAGCTGGTCAGCTTTTGCCTAAGACCTGCTGCTATTTTTGGGCTCTCGGTTTGCTCAGAACTAAATACTGCCAGCCATACAAATAAAAAGGCAAGGCTATTAGTTAGGCCCCCTAGGTCTGTGCATTCACTTATCTGCTTGCAAGGGCAAATTATCAGTTCATCTCTGCTGGGCAGTTCGAGCATAGGATTATATTAGCCCTTGTCTTAGCCCTTGGACATCTACTGGGTATGTCTCTGTTAAAATAAATGCACAAGCCATGCTTCTGCGTTGCCAGAGGAGAGGGAAAAGAAGGAAAATAAATCTGTCTCTACCAATGCCGATTTCTAATGCTGTTTCTTTCTGTTTCTTTCAGGGTGACGAGGAAGGACCCAGGTAAGCTCACATTATTGCTGCTTGTCTGTTCTCAGAAATGAAGTAGAGTGACATTTGTGGCCTTTTAATGCCCCATGAAATATGGACAGCCAAAGAACAGCACAGAAAAGGGCTCCACATCTTAAGCCGGGGCTTTGAAGATCTTATTTTGTAAGGCTCCCATCTCCCTCCCCATCTATGCCATTTCCTGCCTGTAACCTTCAGATAAAGGTAGACTTTAAAGTATGTAATGACAGTAACTTCAGAATACCTTGTTAAGAAGAGTAGGCACTATATTTGAATGGTAATTAGGCTCTCAGGTGGACTGCCTAGATAAACTTTTGAATTGTTCTTTCTTGATTGGAATTGGATTGCTTTTTTTTTTTTTTTAATGGGCTCTGGATCCAATATTCTTTATTTCTGATCTATAACATCTTTGTGTCTGACTACAGACACCTATACCATGAATCCTATGATATTATGGAACTTCGTTTAGGAAAAAAAAAAAATCCTTTCTGCTTCTATGTCATCACATGAGATTAGAAAGCGTGTTTCATGATTGCCTCAGCCTTGCAGTAAATCTGGAATTTGGTTTACTTACCTCTGCTGTCCTGCTGCTCAGATGGTGAGAACGGGCTCTTGGAAATGCTGCAGCTTGGCCATCAACACAATCAGGGGGCTTCTGTGCAAAGTAAAATACAACGTCCAGATGGGTCCCCTGTGTCACATAGGATCAACAAGGACTGTTAAGGCTAGAGATACCAGGAAGTTCATTTAGGCCACTGCTATTCAAGCTTTAGTTTTAGAAGAAGTGCCCTTGTTTTCAAATGAGCTTTTAAGTAGAATCCCAATGTACAAACCTAGGGTTCCTCAGAACTCAGTTTGAAAATCACTTATCTAGTTCAAATTTCTCATTGAAAGAAGCTAAATGACTTGTCCAAGGTACCTTACTGGAATCAGCGTCTGGTCCTTCCTTGGTTTCATTTATAAACAAACAAAGTTTCTTCTTCTTTCTTTTTCTGTCCCCATATCCTGAGCCTCTTCCTCGGTGCCATGTTACCGCACATATTGTCTCTCCTAATGCTTTGGAACTGTGCTTCTCAGCGTAGATCTAGCTCCTTGTCTACTGTGGCTAAAGCCACAGGCGCCCTGGCTTTAAAACTGCAGAGCCTCAGGAAATTTCTTCAAACTCCTCTTCCCAGTTGTTCTCAGGAACAGACTTCTTCTGTGTTGTGGTTCACTTATTTCCTCCCTCCCTCCTTGCTTCCCTCTTTCCCTCCCTCTCTTTAAAAAAAAAAAATTTTTTTTTAATGTTTATTCACTTTTTGAGAGACAGAGTAGGAGCAGGGCAGGGGCAGAGAGAGAGAGAGAGAGAGGGAGACACAGAATCCTAAGCAGGCTCCAGGCTTTGTGCTGACAGTCGAGAGCCCAACGCGGGGCTTAAACTCACAAACCATGAGATTGTGACCTGAGCCGAAGTCAGATACTTAACCAACTGAGCCACCCAGGCGCCACCCCCCCACCTTTCTTTTCTTATGACCTACTATGTGTCAGGCACCATGCTACATACTGGGTATACACTAATAACTAAGACAGACATGGTTCCTATCTTTGTGGGAGAAACAAGCGTATAATCGGGCCCCTACACTGTGGGTGAAGTGCTATGATTAAGGGAAGTTTAGGCTGCTTTAGGAAAGCTCCTAAGTCGGTGTTGGAGGATAAGGGAAGGCTTTCCAGAAAAGGTTATATATGAACAGAGCTTATCTAAAAGATGAGAAGGCAGGCAAAGGAGGAGGAGGGGGTAGGGTTGTTCTAGGGAGAGAGAACAACTTGTGGGAAAGCTCTAGATAAGAGAAGTGTGGAGCAAAGAAAGCTGAATCCAGATCATTTAGGGCCTTAGAGGCCACCAATGGTATTTGAGCACTAGCTTGCCAGCAGTGAGAAAGCATTAAAGAATTGTAAATGGGAATTGACCCCGATAGATTTGCATTTTGGAAGTCCCCCCTGCATGCCTGAACTGGAAGTGGATTAACACCAGAGCCTGGGAGCCTAAATCCACATCTTCTCTAGTTATTGACCGGGTTTTTACCATTTTGCATAGACCTTCGGTTTCAACAGACTCTAAATTGTCTCCTTGGCACTCCATCTCTCCTACTCTCAAGACTAGCTCTAGCTCCTGAAAATCTGGGCCGAGGACAGCCCTGAACTTTCTTCGTCCCCAGAAAGAACGTTCAGACAAGACCAAATAATGAAAACACCTTAACAGAGGTAATGTGGCTTGGAGGAGCCTGATTAGGATGAACACACTCGTCTTGTCTTTATGGGTACATGTCAGAGGCACGTTGAGTAGAAGAATACAGGGACCTTATGAAGAGATTACCTCACTTCCAAGATACTATTTAGTGTAAGATACTGGTTGTAGAGTTTAATTGCAGATACCCTCGTGTCATTTTGACAAGACAGTGGTGAAGCATAGTTTCTTTACGAGCAGCCACGAAGTCAAGCTGTCTCCCTAAGCGAGGCTGTCATGGATGTTAGCAGGGATTCTTTTGGACCGGGACTCGACAGAACCCTCTTGTGGTACGATGAGCACTTGAAGAACATGTTCTGATTTGGCAGAAAGAGAAAAGAGGAGTCAAATTTTCTTCTTAAACTTTAAATTTATACTCGTTGGTTCCATTCAGTTTGTGTTGAACTACCATTTGGCTCAGTTAATTCCAATTAACACTTCAGGGCGGATTGCCTTTGATCTGAAATTTCTCTCATTTATGATATACACTTCACCATCCCAATAAACCAAACCGAGTTTTGTTCCAAAGGCTCCTGTGTTGCTGACAGTATTAAATGAGAGTTTGATGTGTGAGGGAGACAGAAAGGAAGTGCGGGTCTGCCTGCACAGGGGATGGAAGAGGAATGAATCGGCAGTCTCTGCATCCAGGTCTCTTGGATGGTTATACCTGTGTCTCCTTTGCTGGCATTCTTTCCGTACAGCTGCTTCCCCACTGTCTGCACGGAAGTCCAGCCTCTCTCCACAGTGGCGGGAACAAAGGAGATTTCCTGTCCTGTTGAAACGTCTCTGTCTGTAACAGAGCTGTGTGTGTCCCCTCTCACCTGGGGTCTCCCTGCCTTCTTCCTCCTTTCCCTTCTGACTCCCCAAGCCATTTGACATGACATGTCTCAGTATTGTACTTTTGGTCCTGTCTGTTCCTTGCCCTGAATTTTATTGTGTAGTTCTCCTACCAATCAATAACAGTAATAATCATAGCTGTCACTTACTGAAGGTTTACTACGTATGGTGTTTTTATATATATCCTCATTTAATCCTCATGTAAAGCCTATGATGTGGTTATTATCTCACTTGTAAAATGAGGAAATTAATGCTCAGAAGGATGAACTTGCCCTAGATCACAGAGCTAGTAAGTGGCAGAGCTAGGATTTGAATCCAGTCTGGCTTCAGGGTTCATACCCTCCACCACCATTTGGACTATCTGCCCTCATCGGCCAGCGCACTGCTTTTCCTCCCCGAAAGCTGTGAGAGCCGGGAGGCTTCACGCCTACTCCTCGGGGGATCACCTTGCTCTTGTTCCTCTGACCTGGGAGGTCTTGACTTGCTTTGACACTGAATTGCTGGGGCCTCTGTTTTCTGCAAGCTGCCTCTCCCCTCCTTAGCCTCTGTCATCCTAAAAGGATATTTCTTCACTTACCCGCACACAGTGCCCTTTCAGGGTCAGCAGCAAACGGGGCCCTTTCAGACTCCCTGGGGAGCAGGCGGCCAGGCCTGCCTTTGACCCGCTCCCCCCACCCCGCCCCCGCAGAATCGGCCGCATGTTGCCCCTGCATCTGGTGGTCTACTCCTCAAATCCACGTGATGGCTACATAGATGGTGAGGGTCCTTGGAGGGCGTGGAGGAACAAAAGTCCTCATGTGTACAACATGGATATTACCCATCGTGGAGTCATCTTTTAAGAGGGTGTCTTTGAAGCCCAGAGTGATTTTTTTTTTTCCAAGCAAAAAAAGCAATTTACACTTTTGGCAGCAATTTTCTGTCTTCTCTGTGCTATTACGGGAGATCTTGTGTTCACTCCCTCACAGATCGGCTCCTCAGCGCCTGCTGGAGCCCGCTGAGAAGTGATATATATTCCAGGAGAGGGGGTGGCAATAGATGCTGCTGCCTTAAAGCTGTTTTGTAGTGGGAGGAAGTCAGAGAGGGAAGGACCCCGAAACTCTTGTGCTCGGAGGAAAAAGGAGCAAGATCAATATGAAATCTTGATTTGTTATTGAGATGTTCTGTGATTTTTTTCTTTTTTTCTTTTTTTTTTAACATAGAGGAAAATGGCTTTTTAATAGTAACAACCATATTTGGGACTTCTGTAGAATATTTCATCTTCAGAGCTGGCTCTTATTCAGGCAAAAAGCTCCCGCTGAGATCAGTGTGAATCTGACCCGTGCCGATTCTGTGATCAAACAGGCAGCGAGTTCTGAAGAAGTAGGAGCTCAAGGAGAGTCAGCAGACCTGCCTTCTATTCTTGGTCTGCCTGAGACTGACTGCGTGACCTTGGGCTAGTCATTCAACCTCGTTGCCTCTGTGTAGTCTGTTTTTATTTCTCTGTAAACACTAGCCTTTCTTCCCCCTGCTCTCCACCCAGTTTTTTGGGGATGTGGTTGTGTGAAGAAATACAGTCTTATATTACATATGGAGTGGAAAGAATCTGCTTCTTAGAGATTCTGTAATTTAGTAGATTCTTAAAAAAATCTTCTGAATTTTGTTTCTTTAAAAATTTTCTTGGGGCTGTATACAAGGTACTCTTCCCCACCCCCAAAATAATAACCGTATGTTCTTAGACATGACATCTCTCCTCCTGACAACTTAGTTTGTAGAGATAAAAGAGAACTAAATCAGTGATACACGTAGGTTTCTTTTGTCCTCTGATTGCAAATTCATGACTTGGTTTTGCACTGTCTTCATTTCAGAAGACCTAGCTCGAAGCCAAAGAAAATGGCTCAGATGCTTGTGACATGGGATGGAGTGATCAGGGCTGCTTATTATACAGAAGTGGGGTCCCAGCATCTAAGCTGGCCTCCTGTACAGAGAATCTCTTAACTGTCGCATTTCCCTGTCACAGAACCTGGGTTGACTTTGCTTTCCCCTGCTGATGTGGATCGTTTATCCCCTACTCTCCCAGGTGAGGGATGGAGTTCTGCTGTGCATTATGCTGCCTCTCAGTAATAGAAGCTAACGTAATTGATTTTCAGATATTTACCCATGATAGTCACTTTATCTTATTTTATGCATATTGGTATACAACCAGAGGATGCAGGCACAGCTGGAAAATTCAGCCAGGCTGCCTCTGGTTTACCTCCATCGGCCTCACACTAGAAATGCCGGCCAGGAGCAGCTGCCTGCCTTTTTGGGCTGTGCATATTGCTAGCAACAGCAAGAGCCCCAGTGGGAAGGGGCCCGGGTGTCCCTTTGCATACTGTGGTTTTACTGGGAACATTTACGTATGTTACCTCATTTATTTCTCATATCAGTCCTCATAGGTGGCTAATCCATTATCCAGAGCTGCAGAGAGGTGATACCTACGTGAGGTGACACAGCTGAAAAACGGTAGAACTGGTGTTCAGACTCCAGTAGTCTGACTCGAACATGTGACTCTTAACCACTGCACCGTCACAGTGCTCGGTAAGAAGTATGTTGGATGTAGAGTAGGGTACAGCCAACGCAGAGCAGAGAGTCAGAAAAGATAACATTTGTGCTGGACTTCGAAGAATGGGTATGGGTAGGCTTTTCCAGGTGGAGAGGGTGGAAAGGCCATCCAAGCAGAGGGACCAGCATGTCTCAAGGCTCGGAGGAAAAACGCATGTGCTGTGTGAGGAATGGTGAGCCACTGCATGACCGGACTGTGGCGGGAGGTGGGCCTAACAGATGGGTGGGTTCGCCCTGCAGAGGGTCTTGTGCGCTATGCTGGGATGCCAGAAGGTTGTACTATCGCTTTGTCCTTACTATAGAAGAAGTGGACAGACTTCTAAATCTTGCGGGTCTCTTCCTGTAGTTGTATCTCATGATTTGTTATGGGTAAATTGTTTGCTCTCTTGTGCCTCAGTTTCCCCATCAAAATAACACATCCTGTTATACTTAAAGACAAGTTTGCCGTGAAGCATTGAAAGTGTGTTCTTTTGGGTTTCTTTTTTTAGATGGAAGAACAAGCAGCTGAGCTAAAGTAGCTGAAGAGGGAAATTGTTTGATTTGTGTCTTATAACCCTATTTTGACATCTCCTGCCTTCCTCAAACTGAAAATCGGGTTTGGAAAGTAGTTATCTAGTTCCAAATTAATAGAGAAAAGGAGTACTAAAGCCCCGACATTTTCCAAATAGATTTAGGACTAAAGATATTTTTTAAAATCTTGTCAAAGAATTAAATCGATGTCACATTTGTCCCTGAGTTAGATCCGGTGCTGAAGAGTCTGGCTGGAGCCTACTTCTCTTCTTCTTGTTTGTCTTCATAGCCATTTTGGACCAGCAATTAAACATAATTCGTTTGAGGAAGTCACAAAACTCCAGTCTGTGTTTTAAGAATAACTAGATTGGATGTCATTGCCTGTGCCCCCCTCCTGGGGCAGCCATTGTAAAATTGTCGTTAGTGGTGTCTTTTTCATTTTAGGAGAAACCTGCCAAGCTCTAGCATCTTCTCACTTGCTCCCAGTGAGAGGCACATAAGAGGTCAATAATTCCATTTTCCCAACAGCTTCCAAGGATCTTTCCTTTTTTTGTAGCTCCGTGTGCCTGAACTGCATTCACCTCTTTACCCAGAAACCCACAGCATCCATGACAGATGCTGGGAGCAGAAGCTGGTGTGTTTTTGTGATTTGGTTTGTTTTTGTTTTCTTTTCTCCTTCAAAGATGATGTGAAGTTAAGAGTTTATAAGCGTAGGTCTCTTTAAACCCAGGGAGGTAGCTTCAGGACAGTAAGAGGTGGCTGAAGGCCAAGATGAAACTTGGGTACCCTAAATGGTGAGGTCTTTGCCAAGGACCAGTGTTCATGTATGTGCCTGTTTGGACCTAGGACCTAACTATGAGCGTGTGTATGTTCATAAAAGAAATACTTCCTTAGCCACAAGCAGGGGTTTCGGGGAAGAAAAGCACCTTCTTATATAAATGTCTCATTCCCCCCACTGCTTCGCACCGCTGCCGATTGTTCCCCGTAGGTTGTGGTGTGGTTGTAAAGTGGAAAAGCATTTGTTTCCTTGGTGAGTACACGTCTCCTTCCCCTCTGGCTCCATCAGTTCTATTTAAAGGAAAGTGAGGTGGAGCATGAGGAACACAGCCCAGAGCAGGAGGGGATGTGAGAACTTCGGCGAAGGTGGGAGAGAAGCATCTCTCAGCTGCCCCCTGGCTGCTAGACGCGTCTCGGTGGAGATGCAGTGGGGTGCTGTGTGGTCCCCCACACCTGAACAGGTGCTTCCACCTGAGGACCAGTGAGAGCCGCCCAGGCGGCCGGCTTTGCCTTCCACGCTTGTCCAGGACTCACAGTTCTTCGGCAGCAGGGGCGCTGCCTGCTTATGTGCCGAACGTTAAACAGGAGCCGGATCTGCATAGCGTACTCAGACATTGAACACAGCTCTGTGAGGTAGAGTTATTCCATTCTTTTTGCAGAGGAGGAAACTGATATTCCAAGAAGTTACATGATTAAGCCATGGTCACACCGTCAGAAAGTGAGTCCATCGGGACTGGAACCCAGATCTGTCAGGCTTAGAATTCTGTGCTTTCAACCACTGCGCCATACTGCCTTTCTAAGGTGATGCAGGATTCGTATCTTCCAATGTCTTGGCTGGGAATAAGTGACAAGGCGGCAGGGATTTGGCATTTTTATCAGAAAAACTTTTCATTTTCTTTGTTGAATGGCAACAAGCAGTTTGCCTGAGATGGAAGTTGAAGCAGAGCTTGCCAGGAAACTGCCTGAGGGGGAACGAACCAGAACTTCTCTCCCCAGACAGGTAAACATGAGTTTACTCCCTGGCTTTTGTGGAGCCAGCAACTGCCATCGCCTTTTCTGAAAGAGCCACTGTTCACCCAGTGGCAGGTGCAGGCCAACTGTTGTCATGGCAACGGCAGGAGAGGCGAGCAAGTTTAATTCCAGAACTGATAATTAACTCGGGGGTGGGGAGGGGGGTAAGGAGAGGAACGGGGGGATAATTGTTTCAGGAGGGAAAACTTAGCAATTACCAGCAAGCTGCATAGATGAAAAGGCCAGACACAGATGCCCCTGGAATTCAGTGCCTATCCCCTCTGGTTAGGAAGTTTTGATAACTCGTCCCCAGCCAACCAAGACACTTTAAGGAACCAGATGAGGAAAGAAGAACGTTACATAGGCTGGGAAGAGAAATTCAGGGGGTCAGGTGAATGACTACCCTAAATGACGGCAGCCGTCTAGAAGCAATCCAGAAATGCCATCTGAACTCTGCGGGAAGAATTCGTGCTTGGAGAGAAAGCAGGGCCCATAAAGCACACCTGTTTTGAGTTTGTACTTCTATGTATGGAATGAGGGACAGCGGCTTCATAGAGAGTAAAAGGAAGACTTGTAGAGACAAGGCACTTGTTGAGGTGCTTGATCATTGTGGTGTTAGTCTGTAAACCCTCAGAGATTGTAACATTGAAAGTAAGCTAAGCATTCCACATGGATTATCCATCTCATTTAATCCTTACAGCCGCCTAGTGTGAAGGTGTTTGTTATTCTCCTAAAAGAATTTGAATATTCAGTACCTTGCCCAAGGTCACAGAGCTAGTAAGTCACTGTGCTGAATCCTATTGTCCTATTGATTTGTATTTATAAAATAAAACCTATATTACTCTATAGGGAAGAATCAGACTTAAGTAGATATGAACACTTTACGGTAAAAAGGAAAATACTTTTTTTTAGTGGAGGTAAGGTGAGCTACAAAATAAAAATTACTGAATGAGAAATATTGGAGAATGTCCTGTCATGCTTCTGAGATCTGTCACACTCCTAGCTCACAGATTAACCCTGTGTCTCCAGTTCTGATGGGGGAATAAGTGTGAGTCATGGTTCCTTCCTAACTTGTTATATATTTTTTAAGATTATTTTGTTGCAGATGTGGAGCTCGAACTCATGACCCCAAGATCAAGAGTCACATGCTCTTCTTTAGGGGTGCCTGGGTGGCTCAGTTGGTTAAGTGTCCGACTTCGGCTCAGGTCACGATCTCACAGTTTGTGGGTTCGAGCCCTGCATCGGGCTCTGTGCTGACAGCTCAGAGCCTGGAGCCTGCTTCGGATTCTGTGTCTCCCTCTCTCTCTGCCTCTCTCCTGCTCATACTCTGTCTCTCTCTCTCAAAAATAAACAAACATAAAAAAATTTTTTGAAAAAGTCGCATGCTCTTCTGACTGAGCCAGCCAGGCACCCCACTGATGTATTTTTTTTGAGAGAGAGAGTGAGAAAGACTAGGCACACACAGGTGGGGGAGGGGCAGAGGCAGAGGGAGAGATTGAGAATCTGAAGCAGGTTCCACACCCAGTGCAGAGCTGACGCAGGGCTTGATCTCACAACTTTGAGATCATGACCTGAGCTGAAATCAAAAGTCAGATGCTTAACCAACTGAGCCACCCAGATAGATGCCCACCTAATGATGTATTTTAGTCAAACTTCCTTGGTTTATGTATTTTTCATTGGGAAAAAATGTCATACTGTATAGCAAGACTTTCCTGTATTCTGTGAGTGTGTGTGTGTGGGAGAGAGAGAGAGAGGTGTGTGTGTGTGTGTGTGTGTGTGTGTGTGAGAGAGAGAGAGAGAGAGAGAGAGAGAGAGATGGGGGTGGGTGGAGAGGGAGAAAGGACCAGGGAGAGAAAAATTTTGCTTTAAAATGATGAGTCTCAGGGGCACCTGGCTGGCTTAGTCGGTAGAGCATGAAACTCTTATCTCAGGGCCATGAGTTTGAGCCCCACATTGGGTGTAGAGATTACTTATGAGACAACAACTAAAGTGATGAGTCTCAGTGGAAAGAGAAACCTAGCATTTATCCAGCAGTATCTTCAGAGCACCTACTTGCTTCCAGGTGTTGTCTTTGGTACTAGGAGTGTAGTTGCCAACAAAACATTCAAGGTTCATGTCCTCAATGAGGTTATATCCTAGACTCTCAAGTAAGGATTGTGAAATGAAAGTGGTGTATAATTTAAAAACACATTTTAAATAAATCCATTAGCCTCTCTCCTAAAACCAATTATAGGAAGTCAAACTTGTCCAGTCCTTCTGACTGGGAGGAAAATATGCAGAAAATAGAATAAAAGTGAAGTATATGTTGATAATCACCACTTAAAACTATGAGCTTCCCCTCGATTTTCCAGAAGTTTGACAAACTCCTAAGTTGATGTTGCCTTTGTAAGTGAAACAATTAATATCAAAATTTGGGAGTTCGACTGACACAATAATTATGCTGGAAAATGTAATTTTGCCTGCATAATAGAGGTGGGATTATTTCAAGGAGATCTCATTAATGTGCTGCTCATCAACAAAGAGCAGTGTAACCTTTCTCTTATTAGATTAGTACAGGGTCATGATGCAAAAGGCTGTGGGAACAATTCTCAGTCTTTTGTTCTAAGAAAATAAATTAAGCACTGTCTAGAAGTCTAGATATGGAAATTGAAATCATTGAAGACAGAAAAACAGTGTGGCCACTCATACTGAAATCAACATAACCTTCTTTCCTTTCTGCGAGTTTTATTCCTTTACCCATTTGTTGAGCAGATTTTACCAAGTGTCTGCTATGACCTAGGCAGTGCTAGATGTTGGAGCTGTCGTAGAAGTCAAAATCAAAACCAGCCCTTGTTTACGTACAGTGGTCGGTCTCTCCTCCGCATTTCAGGGGCGTACATCTGCTCTGTCTGCTCATCTCTCTGCAAGCGTAAAGAATCGGCAGCCTACTAAAAAACTGCATGTCATGTGCAATTGTAAATGGAAATCCCCCAGTGCAAGGCTTCCCAGATATAGTGGACTGAACACTAATTTGAATTGTTGACTTACTCTTCTAAGGTAGAGTTCCACGTCCAGTAAGTGTGGAACATGCTACCCGTTTATCTTGGAGCTCCACAAGTACCGTGCGTGGTATGATGGAGTTCGAGCACCCTTGTGATAATGAGACCTGCCTCCTTGTTTAACCCAGTGTTCCCAAACTAATTGATTATAAGGCTCTTTTAACTCCTATCACATAAATATCCCCCAGAACAGTGTTCCTCACCTGGAAGAATGCAGCTCAGTCTCCACTAGACGATGAGACCGGATGCTGACAATTGGCCACTCAAAGAGGGCAGGAGACCTAAGGCGATATATTAGGAGTGTACATCTCTCAGGCTGAAATCTCCGCCTCATTGTACTTCATGTCAAATAACTGGGATTTCTGAACTGCTTTCACTGATGTGATTTATTTCCGGTACAATTGGAAATGTAGTTATCAGGGGTACAAATAATTGAAGCTGATATACATTCTTGGGAAAAAGAAACCTAGGAAGGGCCACTGGGATTTTTTTTTTTAATTGACATGAAAAAAGATAAAACCTGGATTTCCATAATTCCATTAAAAATAAGACATCCATCATAACTAATTTTTTTTTGTTCTTTTCATCTTAATGTATTTCCTTTCACTTTTTAACAACAAAAAAGTTGTGATACCGGTGCATACCAAGCACCCAGCACCTTGCCTAGAACAGAGTAGACCCTTAAATGTTGGTTGAGTGAAGGAATGAATGAATGAGACAATGATAAGGGACATTACTAAACACAGAATAATCCAGAACAAGGTCATTTTTGTTTGTTTGTTTGTTTGTTTGTTTGCTTTAAGTCAGTGTATAAAGTGGGCCCGCCCTTTTATCACATGATGGTGCCTCTTATATCCAGTAGCAGTCATGTGCTTATCATAGTTTAGGAGCAACTAAGAAAATAACATATATAAAAGTGTTTTGCAAACTGTTAAGTGCTTCACCCAGGGAATAGGTGTATTTTGTATTTTACCAATGATTATGGAAGTGCTCAGCATTCTGTCTCAGAAATTTCCCTGATATAACCAAGCACTGATGCCAGATGGATTATACATCAGGATCGCAGCGTTTTGACTTAAAGGCCCAAGAGACGTTGGCAACGGGACTCAGATGTCAGGCCTTCGGGAGAACCTCTGCCCATCCGCTTTCTCCTCAGCCTTCTAAGGGCACCCTCTCTGTCTGTATTGAGAATCAAGTGAGCATATATGTGAATGATAGTATGTGAGATGCAGATAAGAACTGAGAATGATGCTCTGTGCCCTTCAGAAGTATAAAGCGTGAAGCAAGCACAATAGGATTGGATGGTAGAAGATGAAGTCTTTGTATAATGGTATCTGTTAAGACATAATTGTGTTTACAACTTAAGGTTCGTATATGAGTCATTTAAATAAACACCAGGATAAATAAATAAACATTTACCAGAAGTAATGAAGGAAACAAGAAGATTGACCTTGATTCACCACCTTTACAACTTACGGGGTATGCACAGACATCTCATTTCCTTATACTGACAAGCCTGAGAGGTGGTTTTGCTGTCCTCACATTACAGATTGAGGGGACTGAGTGAGAGTAAGTGACTTGTCCAGGGTCTCCCAGCTAGAGCTGGTAGTGGAGAGGGTCCGCGCCATTGGGAGTAAGGCCTTCTTGTTCTATATTCTGTATCTTTGCTCTCACAGCTACTTGGGTTCAAAGGATAATTCTTGTTTTCTCCTCCCTCTCCAACGTGCTTCTGCCCTTGACTTCACCTTCTCAGCTAATGGCATCATCATGTCTCAAGGCAGGAACTTAATAATATTCAATATCTCTCTTTTCTTCACACTCCATATCCAATTAGTCAGCAAATCCTGTCAGATTTGCCGTCAAGTATACATCAGATCCAAGGACTTCTCACTACCAGCCCACCTCCTGTTCCAACCAGATCCTTTCTCTCCAAGAGTCCCCCTGCCTTCCCCTTGTCACCACCCTTATCTGTCCTTCCCCTCTACCTCCAACTGCATCCTTCACATAGAGCCGAGAATGATCTTCTGGGATGTGAAGATCGTGCGGTTTTGTCCACTCAGAGTCCTCCAGTGTGAGTTCTGTCGTGTCTGCAATTTGCCCCAGAGTAACTGGGGGAAAGGGAGCTTGTACGGTCCCACAAGACGTGGCTCCCACCTGCCTCTCTGTCCCCACACGCCTGCCGCTCACCCCAGGCTCGCTTTACCTACACTGCATTCTTACTCTTCTTCAAACAGGTGTGACGTGTGGCATTCCTTCTGGCTTCAGGGCCTCTGTGTGGTGTTCCCTTCTGCCTGAATGTTCATTCCCAGATCTTCACACATAGCTCACTCTCTCACCTTATGTAGGCCTCTTGAGACCTCCATTCCTTACCCAGCTTTGGGTTTCTGCACATACTTATCACTACATGAAAATATGTTATGTATGTAACTTATTACTTTCTTTCGTCCTCACTGTACAATAAGGGTCATAAGGGGAAAAGCCTTGCCTTTCTCACCACTGCATTCTCAGTGCCTAGAACGCTCTAGGCACACAGTTAAGGTTTTGAATAAATGAATAGCTGTGCAAAATCCACGTTCTGAGTTGTGGTGGGAACCCTGGTTTGGAATAGGAAACCCTTAGATTCACTGGAAGGCATTTTCAGTCTATCACCTTGGCAGGCCATTCACCATCAGCTCTTACTGGTGAGTCTGCTTTTGTTATCCACAAAACTTCACAGAATGAGCGTAAGAAGGTCATAGAATCTGGAGTGGGAGGAGTAGGTGGAGATGAAACGAGCAAATGTGTATGCATCCTCTGAAAAGACGTGGAAGAGAAAGCCCTTATGTGACTTTCAGAGCTCTTGAGCTCTGTACCCATAAGGCTTGGCAGAGACTATTCTGGCAACGCTAAAATCGTAAGCCTAGGCCCTCTCATTCATCCTCAAACCCTGCCTAAAGAACACCAAGCCATAGGGTTCCCAAATGACGATGCAAAATAATGGTTATGCATCATAATTTTTTGCTTACAACCCACAGATAACTAAAGTATCTAGGGGCAGTTTTCCTTACACGGGGCTACCTTAACAATGGGAAAATCTCTTGATTATACTCAGTCTTATTTTGTTTCCCTGAACATGCCTGTGTTTAAATAGATGAGTAACACTGTCACTTCTCAGACCAGATCTAACCTTTATGCGGTTTGGAACGGGAAGGCCTCATCCTCTGCAGCTACCAAATTGATTTAAAGGAACTGACCCTCCTGTCGTAACACTGTGTGTCGACACCACAGGGGGCTAGGACTCCTTTCGGAGACCCATACCCTGCTGTTTTGCTGCCCCTGGACACTCAGCCTTAATGTGGTGTCTGGTTCCAGCCTCCTTCTCCTCGTACCTCCTCTAAGGGGCCGTCTCGCTCACCCTCCGACCGATATAGGCACTTGTCATCCTGAACCATTTCTTTCTCACTAGAAGCTGACTGGTAATGCAGTGAAATTTCTAGTTACTGTAAGTTGTGCTGACACTTTTAGCATGAGTCTTGCGGCAATGAAGGGCCTTACCAAATAAATAAAATCTAGTTGTTCACATAAAAGGACAGGGGGATGGTTTGTGGGTGAAGAGGAAGGACCGGACTGTTCTCAGAGCCTAAGCTGCTGCTTCTAGCACCCCAGATTGAGGGGAAGAAGTATAGATGGGGAGGAACCATTACCTGCTTCTGCAGCAGGCCCTGGAGGCAGCCTGATGGCTGGGGACACACTGTAGTCCCAGGAGGAGTTTCAGGAGAGGAAGCTGCCTCTCCAAAGTGCGGAGCTGAGAATCCTGCCTTCCTCCTTGCGCTTTGGGTTCTTTTGTTCTTCCTGACCTGAATCAGGTTACAAATGTTGGATCTAGGTCAACGTAATAGTAACAGTGTAATAGAATCCACTCACTGAATACTTAGTAAGTGCCTAGTAAGCACTAAGCGCTCTGCCTGTGTGTAAACATTGCCCTGAGCCTTCAGGCTTGGTGTTAGTGGTCATCTTTCGGGTGCATAAAAGAGAGCTAAGTAGTTAGTTAAGAAGTTCTTGTAAAGATGCGCCGGTAAGTAAAGAGCACGGGCAACAGTCAGCCTCCTTACAGGCCTCGTGGAAACACCATTCTGGACCTCGTGCCCCCCTCGTGGCCAGTGTCCGGGCCACCTCTTCAGCAGCAGCTTCTCTTGCCGTCCCTCCAGGGCTCGGCTGTTACGGAGACTCCGCCATCTGTCTGCTTTTTACCCTGTACCGCGTCTACCCTTCCTTCAGGGTCCAAATCAGTTCCTTCTTTTGAATCCTCCTGTGGTCCTCCAGCTTTTATGGTTCATTTCTGGACTTACCACTTTCTCCTCCGTTTTGTAATCACGTGTGTGCTGTGTCACACCAACAGCCTGTGAGCTTTGGAATGGCAACGTCTGTACTTTATTTTTCTTTCTCTCAGGAAGTCGTAGCAGGTCTGTTACGCTTTTCGCTAATGCTATACCTGAGCAGGATTTTGCCACGTTCCAGACTGGGAAAGTGACTGACCAGGACTGGTGAGCCCTTGGCCATCCCGTGGATGATGATGATCATGGCCATAATAGCTGACACTGATGGAGGGCTTACCCTCTGTTCTGAGGGTGTTATGTGTCATGATTTCGTTTAATTCTTACAACAGCCCCTTAGGGGTAGAGGCTGCTACCGTCCCCATTTTCCAGACGAGGAAAATTAAACATGGAAAGATGGAATAATTTGTCCAAGGTCACGCAGCCAGTGAATGGGAGAGAACTAAGGTTTGAACCAGAGCCATCTGGACACCCACCTGTCTCGATTGCCTTCTCAGATCACCACTGTAGGCTTGCGCTGAAATAAATAAACAAAAATTTTCAATATTTAGCAAATAAATATTAAGTAAATGAAATTTCTCCCATGCACATCTACTCTAATGAGGGGTTTTAACCTAATTATTGAAGGCTAGTTCCTTTGCTGTTTTCACTTAAAGCTGCACACTTGCTCTGTCTGCTGTGTTTGAGCTTCTGGGAAGGGCAGCGAGGCGGCAGGGAGAGCTTTGGAGGGAGTAAACTGTGTTCCCAGGACTGTGGCAGAAGAGCCCCTGGAGAGGTTTGGGCAGTGCTCTTTTCCTGTCCTTGGCAAGTAACAGGCGACAGAGGTGCTAGCATGACCGTAGCCGCCCATTCGGCTTCAGACCCGTGTGCCTTGTGCATGATGAGATTGGAGAGCAGCAGCCTATCTGAGCCAGCCCCCGTGCAAGCTGCTGTCTGCAAAAGCAGGGGCGATCTCAGATGTATCATCGCAAGATAGTTCCTAAAATAAACAGACTTTTTGTTCTGACTCCTGCTTTTCCAGCTGAGGCCTGGCTGTTTCCTCTTTCTTTTTTTAAAACAATCTTTCTAGAAGGCATTTCTCTTCCTTCCTGCCTTTGGGTAATAGGGCTGACATCTGGGAAGAAGGAAGTGATCGACTCCTTCAAAGGTTATATCTCCACCAGACCCGAAAGTTGTTTAAAATTAAGTTGTGGCCTCTGGGGCTCTGAGTCAAGGTGAGCAGTGCTTGGGCCAGACTTCTGACTCCCACGGGGCCAGAAGTGAGAAAGTGAGCTCTTGCCCTGCATCAACCATCGTCAGTCAAGGAAACAGGTCTTTACTGAGTCTTAACCAGGTGCTTAGGCTTGTGGTAGCATGCGGGTTGCTTACAACCAAGAGGAAATGGGGAGGATAGTCAAGATTGGAATATACGAAGTAATTAGACAACAACAGTGAGATAATACAGACTAAAAACCAAATGTGTGTTTTAGACTCTCACAGTTTTAAGAGTTCTTAGAATCAGCAAGATGTACTCGTTAAACAATTACGACCTTGGGATCAGAGGTTCTGGGTCTGAATTCCTAGCCTTATACACCTAGTGCCCTATATAGCCTAGTCCTCTCATTTAAACTCCCTAGGCTTGGTTTTCTCGTCTGCAAGATGGAGATGCTAATAGTGTCTAAAATATGGTCGCTGCGAGGATTAACGAGATGATATATTTACTCAGTTAACAAAAAAGGGCTGTTGAGTGCCTTCTTTGTGCAAGGCAGCGTCTAAGTGTATGGAGTTTGCACATGTCCCTGAAATCCCAGTGGCTACAACACAGGTGTTTATTTCTCTCTCATAGTCTGTGTCCATGGAGGATCAGCTTTAACTCTGCTCCCTTCTTCATTCTAAGGCCAAAACTAAGGAGCAGCTCCCATGTGGGACATGCACGCAAAGGGAAAAGAGCAATGCCAAAACCGTGCACCCCCACCCCTGTAGAGCAGGGGGTCACCACTGGGGCAATGCACAGAGTGATTTCAGACGGAGAGAAGAGTCCTGATGGCCCAAGCATTGTTGCAGTGATCTAGGTCCTGATGGCCCAAGCATCGTCGCAGGGATCTAGGTGAAAGATCTCGAAGTTCTAGGCCTGGATAAGAACAGGAGCGGTGGGGAGAAAAGGATAGATGGGGCAGCATGGGCTGGGGAGGTGGAGAGGACGTAGCAAATGACCGTATTTGAGGAGTAAAGGAGGAAGAGGGAGCTAAATCGGGAGCCCTGGCTTCCACGCCTAGCCCTGCCACGGCTTCCTCACATAAAGTCAGACAAGTCGTTGAGCTTTGCTGGCTTGCGGTGCTGGAGTGTGAACTTTAATAAAAGGGGAGACCTGAGTCTGATGTGACCCCTGAGGTTCCTTCCAGCTCTGTCCCTCTGTGGCTCTAAGACTACAAGGTCTTTGTCTCAGGAGGCCACAGACTGTGGGGACCCAGGCTGTTGGCAGGGAAAGTTGGTTTGGAAAGGAAGACGTTGTGAGAACTCCAGTTTGCATGTGTCTCAGCCCCCTGGGTTCTCTGCCTTCCACTGTGCCTCTCTGCTCATAATCTTCACTTTCTCCTGGGCTTTGTTGTGAATCCAAAACAAGAGATAGGATTTCTTTTTTCATCTCCAGAGTGGGATCTGTGGACACACAGGGCCTGAGGTCGTGGGACTTATGTAGCCGTGTGTACAGTGTTTCTCCAGTATCTTTGGTATCCTGGCATCTTTATACGCTTCTTCCAGCATATTTCATCTTATGAGAACATCTTCACCATGTCAGCCTGGGGGTCTGTTTGGGGAGAAAACTTACTGCCTCCTCCCCCATATATCCTCACGGCGAGAAACTTCTGCCAACGCTTCCTCTCGAGGGCATGCTTCTGCCTCCCTTAGCTTCTACTGGCCCCTGCCCTTGGGAAGAGGGATAACTTGTCTGACTGGCAAGAGTCTGGCGGTCATTTGGCTTTTCTTCTGTGTTGTGCAGGGCGAATATGTTAACAGTCACTGCACTGAAAAGACAACATGGCCATATCTTTCTCTCTTCTCTTTTGCTTTCTCGGTTCACCTGGTTCAGGCAGGATGGGGATCCCTCGCTCTTCTGCTCTCCTTTGTGGTAAGCAGATTAGGAAGGAATTGCCTCTCAAGGACACAGATAGGTCTTTGTTCCAGCTTCCCTATCTGTGGTGACTAGATGAGTGAGTCACTCCTGCCCTGTAATTCTGGTAACTTTGAGATAGTGGCCTGGTGGCAGGAGGCACTTTGTGTAGCCTCAGACACGGGTCCGTCTCAGGCAGCACGGAACTTTATTAATTGGGTCTCCATTAACAAAAGTAGCACCTTGATGGCAACTTAGCTCCTTAAGTCCCTGCTGTCCTTGTTTGAAATGAGAATACAGTGAAGAAGCGGCACCATGACCTTCCACAGAACACTTTCTGGCATCATATCGCGGTTGGTAAGGGCTTTCAGACCCCCTTCCTCAGCTTTTCCAGTGGGCAAGTGCAGCTGTTACGAGAGGGGACTGCTCGTCACCGTGCATCACAGCAAGTAGTGTGTTTATGAAGCTGAGTGGCCATCAGCCAGTGTCTGCTTGACCCGGAAGCTGTGTTTCTAGGAAGCTTAGTCCAGCTCTGTATCTGGCATTTTAACCACTTCGGCCAAAATGCTGAGTTTGCTACTTTTTTCATGTGGTCATTTCAGTTAAATGACTACTTTGATTTTTCAGTATTGACTTTATTGTGCAGTCTAAGTTCACCAAGGATGACAGTTGTACCTAACAACTTTGAGGTTTTTAGCCTCTTTCCTATCCCTAGCACCAGGCAGTGTTTTGAAATATGCCTTTTAACTGGCAGATATTTAAGTCCTGACATGATGTTGGCTATCTCATGATTTAAGCCCTTGGTAAGCATTGTGCTTTATTCCGTGAGAAGAGAGTCTTGCCAACGTTCATCCTTCTGATTCTAAAAAGAGCATGGACATAATAGAAATAAACTTGGCATATTTCGAAGCTATTTTGGGGGCCTTTTCACCTTGGAACTTTCATTCATTCATTCATTCATTCATTCATCCATTCGCACATTCTCTCCCTCTCTGTGCAATGTAAAAGAAGGAGATTAGTTTCCTTTTAACGGTCTCCTCCTCTTTCAGCAGTTCTGTGTTGTAAGCACAGCTTCCTAAGTGAGACTGTTGGTAATGAACAGAACCACCCAAACTAGTTCAGACAGCACAGCCGGCTTCGGCAAGGACATGGAGCATTTCACAGAACCTGATTGAAGGAAGTCTTCCTGTGCCTGGTGGAGACGGGAGTGTCAGCTGGTCGAGACTCTCCGTCTCTGTTCTTCGTCCCTGTCTTCTTCCTGCGTCACCTTCCACCTGACAGAGCAGCCTCCTGTGCTTGCTTCTGTCCTCCTCTTCCCTTGTAATTTCAGCTCACCCTGGTGCCACTGTGGGCCCAGCTGTATGGCAGTTTTCTGATGCAGGATTCAGTATTGCCTCATCATGGGTCTCGAGAGAAGACCCAGCTAGTTCATGTCTATTAATTATCTGCCCTTGAGTTAGGTGGCCGTACCTCACCCACACAGCTTCAGTAACAAAGGGGGTGGGGGGGAGGGGAGGACGTGTGGTTTGTAGGGCTTCTCCACAGGAGGGGGCAGGGCAGCAGAGTGAGTTGGGGAAGGGAGGCACAATTGAATGAAATTCTGCTATGCTCCCCTAGAGAGACAAACTAGTGCATAATGTAGGATGACAATTTAGCTTTCCCTAACACGGTTTTTGATAATTAGACAACAGAGTGCCCATCGCAGACAAGTTCCATTTCTTATTCACCTGTTTCACAGAATGAAACACTCGACCAACATACGGTTCCTAATGGCACCCCTGTCTCTCATTTGCTGTCACTTCTTGCAAGCCAGGGTATATGATAAAAACTATGAATCTGAAGTCACAGGAGTTACTGCCATCTCTTGCTAGTTTGGTGACTGTGAACTAGTTCCAACTTCTTAGATTCTGTTCCCTTATTCACAGAATGGGGTTGACTTGCTCCTCACCAGCCTCTCTGGGTGCTCTGTGAGGAGCTCATGGTAAACGTGTGTTGGATAATTTTGTGAATAGTAAAACACTATACAGATGAGTTCAGGTATTAATAAATTATGTTAGAGATGGGAACAAAGATACAGTTTTTTGTTTGGCATTTAACATGAGGTGCTATGGAATAGACCGTCTGTCATTTGCTTACCCAGGGAAGGTCGTGGCTTTAGGCAAGATCCCTAAACATCAAGTTTCTGGCTCTCCACCTTTAAGTCTCAGGGCTGTCGTGAACCACTTGGAGTTCGTTGGATGAAAGGTGTAATGAGAGGTAATAGGTGTATGCTTCATCGGTGTGCATATCATCATGGTTCCTGGTCATGATAGAGGGCCTTTTGTTCATTTTGGAGGTGGAATTGTTTTAATCATTACAATGGTATTACATGGACTGTTATCTGGGGTGCTTTTATTATCTGGGTTGCTTTTAATTAGATGGTGATGGTGAGGAAAAAAACGTGGATCACAAATTATTTCCATTTTGCAAACAAGTAAAAGAAACAATGAGTCGTAGGTCACTCAAGTAGTAAGTTGAAGAGCTAGGATTCAGTCCAGTTTCATCTGATTCAAATTCCCACATTTTTCTATGTGTCACTGGCACCAGATCTTAGAGCCCACTTTAATCCAGTGATTTCTAATGGGGGTTCTCAGATCCAAGAGGATCTATGAAGATAGAAATAAAATTGTAATGGGAAATCTTAACATTTAACTATAACAGGATTTTGAGTTATGTTAGCTATTTCCCCTCCTTCTGACCTAATTTGTCAGTTATTGATTATTTAATTAATACAAGAAAACTAATTAAATTTTCAAAAATGCTGTTTGTTAGACAAAGAGTTTCAGATTCTGAAGCTCCTGAAAGGTATATAGGGGTCATTGATGGTTAAAACGATTGTGAAATATAGTCTAATCCAAAGACTGCAAACTGATGGGTCATCAGCCAAATCTACTGTAAGGAAGTGTTTTGTTTGGCTCCTAAAGTATTTTTTATGAATACTTTTATGAATTACTGATGAGCATTTAAAACTTGGACAATTTTACCTCAAAAACCCAAAATTTTTTAAAACATTTTTTTAACATTTTATTTTTGAGAGATAGAGTGTGAGTGGGGGAGGGGCAGAGAGAGAGGGAGGCACCGAATCCGAAGCAGGCTCCAGGCTCTGAGCTGTCAGCACAGAGCCCGACAGAGGGCTCAAACTCACGGACTATGAGATCATGGAGATGATGCCAGACGCTTATTAACCAACAGAGCCACCCAGGCGCCCCAAAAGAAAACAGATTTTTAAAGCTTCTTTTGGAAATTCAAAAGTTCTGACAATACTAGATCCATATTTTTCCATGATGTTGACCAGCTGGCTTCTTAGATAGGCAGGTGCTTTCCAATTTACCAGTGTTCACCTGGCCCAATTTATTCATTTGTTTTGTGCCTTGGTCTTTTTTTTTTTTTTTTTTAAGTTTATTAGGGAGAGAGAGAGAAAGAGCATGAGCCAGGGAAGGGACAGAGAGAGAGAGGGAGAGAAAGGATCCTAGGCAGGCTCCGCACTGTCAGCACAGAGCCCGACTTGGGGCACGAACTCATGAACCGTGAGATCACGACCTGAGCTGAAATCAAGAGTTGGACACTTATCAACTGAGCCACCCAGGTGCCCCATGTGTCTTGGCCTTCTTATGCTGCTATTTTAAGGTCTTTCATGCCTTAAAGACCTTAGACTTGTCTATTTGGCTCTACTATGTCTTTGAGAACAGGAATCACATTGTCATCTTCAGTTCAGCAAACGCTATTGGCATCGTTTGGGGGTTTGGGAATGAAAAGAACAGTAAAATGGAGGTCCTACCTTGAGGAATATCACAGCTCAGCATCGTCTCTTTTTAATTCATTAAAGTACCTATCACCTTGGTATGTACAAAGTGTGGGTTCAAGACCTACTTGCTAGAATATGACCTCAGAAAGACTGAGGTCAGAGCACTGACCTGCCATTTATTGCCCACTTAAGCTATTTAAGTAAACTCTTCGGCTGCAGTTTTCTGGTCTCTTAAATGGGGATAATCTTGGTGCCTGTGGGGTGAAAAGCAGATTGAATGACCTGATGGTCATTGGGGGTTAGGCATGGTGCCTCACATTTAATAACTGCCAGTGTATGGTGACTCTGATTACTAGGGTTAGACATGCAGTTGGCACTCAATTAATGCTTGTTGAATTAACAAGTGAGTGGGCGGAATAAAGTGTAAAGAATTAAATGTGTTTAAACAGGCAAATAGCTGTCAAGGATGATGTCACCAAAAGTGTCTCTGGCAGGCCTGGAAACCACAGATTTTTGATGGCTTTGAATGTTCTGGTTTTAATGAGCCTAGAGAAAGTGCATGTTGTGGCAGAATCAGCACCCAAACTGCTGTAAAACACATTTATAAGCTTACCTCTGTGGAATAATATCAATCCCAGGTTAATACAAGGTGACAAAGTTGAGAAGAGAGGAATAAATCTCCAGTAATCTTGCAAGGTAGACTTGTGCTTAGTGTTTTGAGAATGTACCCAGGACTTCAGAGTTGGCCTGTAGGCTAAGACTCCCCGAAACAGCAGGTTGACATTATCTCTGTGAACAAGCATCGTGGTTGCTAAGGTGACGGCCCGAATGGGAAGAAGCATTAGGCCACTTTCCCAGGGCTCCTGGACTGCTTGCTTCTCTTTTTCACAGCCTTAAGGGACAGGCAGAGGGGAATGGACTTATTTACTCTGTGTTATTACTGTCTCATATAACTGTTACACTGATCCTGTGAAACAGTTTATTATACAGATGACAAAACTGAAGCTCAGAGAGATTAAGAGACACGTTCCAATTCTCATACATCTTGTAAGCGGCAGGACAGGACTCTGGCTCTTTCCATAACCGCACAGAGCCTCTCAGAGCCAACCTCACCATCTCTAAGGGTTCACTCTGGCCATCCAACCCATTCTCATCCCTGCTCCCAAAAGGAAGCTCAAGTAAAGGCCAGCAAAGTAGATTTACTAAGTGAATACACACTGCTCACTTTCTTCTTACTCATTTTCAACGCATGATTATTTAGCAGCTACATTATGCCAGGAATAGCTGCTGTTGCAGAGGATACAGGGTGAACAAGCCAGATAAGAGGAGGTCCCTTCCTTAACTCTAGTGGGAAGAGGCAGACAAAAAACCAAAAACACTAGTAAACCACTAAATAAAATAACTTCAGATGTCAGTATTAGGAAAGGAAAGAAGGGATTTGATTGAAAAGGACTGGGGAGAAGACACTACTGTAGATAAGGTGTTCAAAGAAAAGCTGAGGAGGTCACTTCTGAGCTGAAAGCTGGCTGCACAAAGGAGCCAGTCAAGCACAAATGGGCGTGGGGAGCATTGCAGGCAAAGGGAACAGGAAGTTCAGATTAGAGGCTGGCCTCCGGGGACTGTCACAGGAAGACCACTTCACCTTTTAGACTTTTTTTCTTTTAATGTAATGTGCTTAACAGTGGAGCAATGTTTCTGATTTATAATTTGAATGACAATATTATATTATTTGATATTATTTTTCTAGATATTTCGGCAGTGGGCCTAGTAAACTTACTTTAAAAAGCCTGTGAGCTATACAAGTCAGGGACACAAGCTGGTTTGTAGGAAGAAGACACCTCTGTTTCCTGGCAAAGACCCACATACCTTAGGCTCTGCCTGGGCAGTGTCACACTGCATTCAGGGATGGTAAGGACCCAGATATGGCAGGATCAGGGGGAGGCCTCCAGGAGCCCCTATCACACAGACAGCACTCGGACATCTAGGAAGGGAGCCGCCGGATGATGAGAACACTTATTTTGGTACCAAACGAGGTCATTCCCGGGATGTTTTTGGTTATCCCAATGGGTAAATTCTAAAACAACAAGGAAATTAAAACAAAAAACACTTTTTTTTTTTTTTTTTTAGGAAAGCGTGGACTAAATACAGAGCATAAAATAATTTAGGAAGTAGAAGGAATGCCATGAACTCAAAAAGGTTCAAGTGGAATAACTTCCGAAACATTAAGAATCACTGCCTTGACCAGTGTGTTCCTAGCCTCTACACCCTGAACGTAGTAATAGGAATTAGAAAGCTATTTGCAGCGTTTCAGGAATATGAATGGCTAATAAGGTTAGACAGGCTATCATTCACTCCGCGCCCTTTTCGGTCACTCTTACATTGGTTCCTTCCGTATTGCAGCAAATCCTTAATGAGTTATCCACTGTGTGCCAGGTAGTATGCAAAGTGCTAGGAAATTTTTTAAATGACTAAAATAAGAATCCTTGCTGTGGAGACATTTTAAGCGTCTGGAGAGCAAAGGGACAAGTAAATGGATCATTACAAAGCACTATAACATGTACTGATAGAGGTGTTTATGGAGTGCTTTGAGAAGTCCACACAGTGGGGCAAATGCTAGCCATAGGGTCTTGGAAAGCTTCCTAGAGGAGGGATCACTAAATCTAAGTTTAAAGGACGTATATAAATTAGCCAGATGGGTCCAAGGGAATGAAATTCTTGGCAGTGGGAGGATCATATACTTAGATGCAAGGCTTTTAATTCTCTAGAGTGCTTATGCATTGTATCAGAATTGTATCGGGCTTTGAGTAAAACTCTGGTATCAGTAGCTTAAGCAAACAGAGGTTTATTTGTCACACGTATTACGTTTGGAGGGAGGTGACTGCTGGCTTTGGTTCAGTAGCTAATGATATCAGTCTGCCACATGTCTCTGAGACTCCCTGGACTTGTTGCCATACGATCAAAACGGGGCTATGGCTTTGGGTATCATATCTGTGTTCAAGCATGAAAAAGGGGTCAGAAAAACGGCCATGTCTGTCTTAATCAGAAAAGTGAACATCCCCCACCCAAAGCAGAAGACTTATTCTTCTGTGTCATGGGCTTAGACCAGGCTACATTTCCCCCGCCTCGCCCTGCAGTGTATGCACATACTTAACCCTTCCACCCTCCAGAGTGGAAACCAGCAAGGGAAGCAAGTTAGCAATGACTAGATCAACCAAACAGTGGTCTGCCAAACACATTTCATTTTACTTTTCCTCATGATAAGCTCAAGAGTAGGAGAAGCAGGTGTTCTTGGCTCCACTTCACAGAAGAAGAAACTGAGATCGTGAAATCACAGAGCTGTACCTTTATTTAGCAATAACAACAACAGCATGAGGGCTGATGTTGATTGTGTGCTTATTACACACCAGATTATGCGAAGCACTTTACATTGTTCTCTCATTTCGTCCTCGCAGCCCCAAGAGGCAGGCTCTCCTTACTTGATAGATGAGCAGTCTGAGGTGTAAGATGTTGACATAACCTGCACAGGGTCACAGAGCTAGCCTGGAGCAGAGCCGGGATTCCAGCCTCAGTTCTCCTAATGCTCTTCTTGCCTCTTCTACCTGGAAACTCTCCGAACTTTCTCCCCATGGATCCAGTAAATGTGCCATCTCACTGACATTGCCCAGAGCCCTTGAAGCCATCCCATGCCCCTGTTAGTCTTGTTAATTTATTTGAGCCACTCCTGTTTCTTCATTATTGCCTTTATGGACAGAGAATCCAGCAACACATTATTTCAAATGTTCTGCCATTATGAATGCATTTCCTTTCATTGTAATAGCACCGACCATAATGAGTACATTTTGTATTCGTGCAGATGTCACTGGTGTTTTCGATGCTCCATTCTAATTTATGTTGGAAAATGAATACTTAAAGTATTGCCCAGGCTCCCATTACTCCAGAGGAAATGAGGGACACCCGGTGTGTATGCATATGTTTTTGCATTCATGCAGCAGTAGAATGTTTTGGTCAGAATGAATTGTGTGCCTGAAATGAGTCTGGCCCTTTCCTGGAAGGACACACTGGAGGTAATTTGCTGTGCCTATCGGCGAACCTGTGCAAGCAGGTTTCTCTATGAATGAGTGTCTGGGCCTACTGAAGGGACACAAATTATAGTCAGATTTTGTTATAAAGGGTAGAGTGAAAGCTTAGCTGATTGAGGGATCCAGGTCCTGGGGTATCCCGAGAGCTTGCCTTCATGTGCACAGCCTGCGAGGTTGCTGATGTGTTCAGTGCCAACAAATCACCCCATCAGCCAGCCACACACTGTTATAGCCTTTTTGACATTGAGGGTGAGTAATGAGACAGGCCCACTGGGGAGCAGAAGGTGCTTGGTTCGGGACTAGTTGTGTGAACTGATCCTTACCTTGAGAGACTATCTGTGAGGTGGAGGGATGACGATAGGCATAGAGTTTGAAATGCCAAATTGTGGTAGAGTGTGGCTTCTTTGTGGAGAGAGGCTGAAGTATTCAGCTGTCCAAGAAATGGTTTTCCCTACGTTTGAAACAATATGTGGGCCATAAGTCTCTAGACATCGGACCTGTCTGTTGGGGATACTTAGGGTGGTATCTTTTCAGATACATCTATGCCAAACATACCCTTTCCAAGGCTTGGTATTGAGGTGGTTACAGGGCACCCTGGAAGATAGCATGTGAGCCCCATTATTAGGAATCTTCATTCAGGGCTTCTAGGAATTCAAAAGAAGCTGACTTGGTGGTTTACAGAAGAGTAGCCTAAATTTCTGTCAAATCCCACATTTTTATATCACACCTATTCCAGTTGCCCTTTAGTAAAAGTTGTGTGCTCAGTTCAGGACTCCTGACTTCATATACGCATGTATATACAGTATGCACATAGATTGGGGGGTCTGGAAATGTTTTTCTTTTAGCAAAAAAGGGAAAGACCCTTTCTAAAATTTGGTGTGGGGGAGAGCAACATTTTTATATCTAAGTGATCTTAAATCTCACTAGCTTCTTATTGCTAAAAAAGAAAATCTATCAGAATCTAGACTGTAGCATTTCAATATTTGTCCTTTTCTGTTTCATAGGCAGTGCTTTCCCCTCCAAGTTTCTGCAGCCTTAATTTTTGCACAATTCATCACCTGACTCTTCTGTCAATACTTAGAACACAGACTGGAAAGAACTAGTTTTTCCAAATCTTTCTAGAAATATGAACCCAGAGAAGACCAGTGCAGTAATCTTAAAGAAGTTATTGTTCTTTACTTCCTTGATGACAAAAATCTACTAACACTGTCCTCTATGGAAAATTCCATTTTACAGGAAATTCTGTTGGACCAAATACATTATTCAAACACGAATGTACCTTGGGGCGCCCAGGTGGCTCAGTTGGTTGAGCGTCCGACTTTGGCTCAGGTCATGATCTCATAGTTCATGGGTTCGAGCCCCATGTCAGGCTCTGTGCTGACAGCTCAGAGCCTGACACCTGCTTCGGATTCTGTCTCCCTCTCTCTCCACCCTTCCCCTGCTCACACTCTGCCTCTCTCTCTCTCAAGAATAAATAAACACTTAAAAAAGAAAAAAAGAAAACACCATGAACGTACCAGCTCTGAGTTGAATCTCTGAGTCCCACATTCTCTATTATTACAAACTCAAATGCCCATACTGCTCGCCGCATCCTCTCCAAGAACACAGCAAGAGGCGAACACTTCAGAGCCACAAGGCTGGGCAGTCTGCCCCATTGCTCACCATTTCCTCAGGGGTGGTGACTTGTTTTTTTGTTTTGTTTTTTGTTTTTAGTTTTTATTTATTTTTTTTGAGAGAGAGAGAGAGAGAGAGAGAGAGAGAGAGAGAGAACGAACAGGGGAGGGGCAGGGAGAGAAGGAGAGAGACAATCCCAAGCAGGCTCCGCGCTGTCAGCGCAGAGCCCGACATGGGGCTCGAACTCACAAACCGGGAGATTGTGACCTGAGCCAAAATCAGGAATCAGAGGCTTCACTGACTGAGTCACCCAGGTGAGGGGCAGTGATTTCACTTCTGCCCTGGGGCGGGGTTGGTCTGAAGGGAGTGCAGGAATGAGGGTGCAGATAGAAGCTGTCTCCTAGAGCAATGGCTTCACGTCTCCTCCTCGGACAGACGGCAGAAGAAGTTGCAGTTTACCACCAGAGCGCTTTGGAATCTGAAGTGTAGGAGACCGAAGCCCAAGAACCTCTGGGTCTCCGCGCCGCTGTGGGGCCAGAGTGAGGAGCAGGGGTGAGGACACAGTATCAGCCTGGTTCTCTTTCAGTTCGCTGCTACCTGCTCGGTTAAGCTGGCGGGCAAGCCCGAGAAGCAGCCTGAACTGCTCTCTGGGGGAGCTGCTGATCTTAAGAGAGTTCCTCTAGCAAATGTGCCTTCAGGGGACCATATAACCAGATGCAGAGCCATTTGCGTTAATTCATCCTACACATGTCTTTTGCCTCCTGAAATGTTCAAGGTTCCTGCCATATGCAGACACAAGCGTCTGGTCTCTAAATAGCTGTGCGCGTAGTCCACTCTAAGATGATTGGACAGCCGGGGGACCGGCCCCACAGAGACTATGGCTCCCTCTTCCCTGGACTTAAGTTGTCTGTACTTCCACTGCCATCCTTTGGTTACAGTTGTCCTTAGCCATGAAACAAATTCAGGGTCTTTACATTTTTCCTCAACAACAAGTGGCACCTACTGAATAAGAACAGGTTGACACCAAATCTTTGTATTTTCTAAAACTGTTCACTGAAATAAAACCATTTATAATAATAGCCATCATTTATATGGACCTTGTGCCAGATACATGTTGAGGGCTTTAATAAGTTATTTTATTTAGTACTCACAACTACTCTACGACGTAGGGGTTCTTGGACCCATTTTACAGGAGGGTATTAAAACGCAGAGAGGAAAGTGACTTTCCCAAGATTCTAGTATCTACTTACTTCAGAACCCAGTCCTTCCCTTTCAGATGGTTATTGCCAACTAGAAGAGTGAAGAAAGATGTCATCAAAGAGATTCTATTAGCCCACTTAAGATAGATAGGTTTCCTCTTACTTTAATCAGGTGGACAGGAAAGGCCATGGTGCTAGAGCTAATTAACCCAGGGGTGACAGGTACCAACAGGTAGGTCAGCACAATGCACACCTGGCGAGGGTCGCTGCCCCGCCCGACATTCTTTTTGGTGGGAAGAACATTGGTTTTGCAGTTGGGCAAATCCGGGCCCCAGAGGTGATCAAGTCACTGGCCTCTCTGAGTCTCAGTTTTCCACATCTGTGAAACAGGGCATCATAATGCCTTCTTCCCAGAGATGTGGTCCAAATGGGATGGGAGAGTGTATGTCGCTGCCAATTGTAATGCATGCTCCTTGGATAATTTTTTTAAAGTTTATTTATTTATTTTGAGAGAGAGGGAGCTCAAGCATGGGAGGGGCGGGGAGGGGGGTGGGGAGGCGATAAGAGAGAGAGTCCCAAACAGGCTCCATGCTCCTCATGGAGCCCAACGTGGGGCTGTCTCATGACCGCAAGATCATGACCTGAGCTGATATCAAGAGTCAGACGCTTAGCCAACTGAGCCGCCTAGGTGCCCCTCATTAGAAAAAAATTTTTTTAAATACATGGTTGCTTAAAATGTCATTTTACTGTGTATTAACAGAAGGTTTCCCAGGCACCCTGAAGCGTTTTGGCCCCGGCCGGAGAATGGTGCGATCCAGTGCTCTGCAGTTTCCCCAGAGGCGGGTTCATTCTTCAGAACCAGTTCTAATTTTTATGGCCTGTTTTTCCCTCCAAGGTGGGAGGTAGGCTGAAGCCTTCCCTCCTGCCCTTTCTATCCTATACCCTCCCTGAAGAATTCTCCCACCTCCCTTTTGTGATTTCCTTAAGTGCTTTTAATGGCCGCTTGACACTAGAAAGAGATTCCCAGCAGGCACTCCATCTGTAATGGCTGCTGATGTGAACTTGCGGCTGACCTCTGGGAGAGCAGTGGGGGGTGAGCAGGGAGTCAGGCTCTGCTCCAGCAAAGCAGGGTGGTGGGTCCCTGAGCAGCCGGCAGGCAGCTGGAGGAATGGCCGCAGACATTTGCTTCACACCTTTGCCACCTCTCTCCTGCACGTCCGGAAGTGTCCTCGGCAGAGGATTATGGTATGGGTAGACCCCCACATTCTTGACACCAGCCACAAACAAAGCAAAAACAAAAACTGTGCACAGAGGGCTGCTGGAAGTACATTTCCGCGGTGGCTCTGGGTCGGCGCTGTGAGGAGCGGTGCGGTGTCCTCAGGGTCATCTGCAGTCGCCAGCGCCAGCCAGCCATTATTCCACCGCCTGCCACCTGGGGGCCCACACTGCCTCCCACTCTTTTTTAGCCTTCTAAATATGACTGTCTTCGTCAAGGGGAAGGTGATGAGGTGCAAGAAATGGAGGGAAAATGCAAATCCCTTGTGTCTTCATTTCGCAAATAGACACACAGCTGCTAAACAGGGTTGTAAGCGGTTAGTCATAATACGTGCCCTCGAGCAACAGCTCACTGTCTAGAGGAGAAAAAGCCAAGTATCATACGGGGTTAATACCACCCCAAGAGACACGTGTGGTGGCCAGCGACCAGTGCCGGGGAAACAGATGTCACATTAAGTCGTGTGTGACTCTCTTGTACCTGCTGGGCTGTGCCCTAAGCCACACAGCCAGGACTTTATAAAGAGGCTTCTGTGCCCACCACTGTTCACAGCCTCCTTCCTGACCTCTCAGCCCTGCTCACCTTGTCCACTCCCGAGCCTTCCTGGACCTTCTGAAGTTTGGACCTTGTAATGGATTGTCCTGTTCATGGACCTGGCTCACGACTCAAGGCTGTCCCTCTGCCCCTCTTGCCAGCTCCGACCCTTGCCCTGCGTCTGTGGCAGTTGTTCATGCATATTTCCCCACGCAGGCTGCTCCTAGGTCTGCTGGTCTCACCAGCCCCTGGGATTCTACATTTGTACCACCCCCCGCCCCCCTACCGTGAGCAGGGTCACGGCCAAGTCCCAGGCTCTGTGAGCCCGAGAGCTGAATGCTGAATGGCCTGTGCAGGCCAGAAGGGTCGGGACACCCTGCATGGAAGACGTAGCCTGGAAGGCTGGTTCTGATTTGGGCAGGGAAAGGGAGAGGATATTGCTATTCCAGGCTGGAGCAAGAGAGGCCCTTGTTATGACTTGTTAACAGCTGTTAAAGCCGTCAGTGTGAAGGAGGAGTTTAGAACTGGAGCTGCCACAGAGATTTAAGGATTATCTGTGGATTTCAATGCCATTACTGTCCTTTACTGGAGGGCAAGGGAAGGGGGGAGGTTGGAACGAAGGAGAAAATAAAGCCTCTAGTGCAGAGTTATGTCAGATTCATGGAGTTTTACACTCCTCCCCCAGACAGTTTTTGCATTCCTATGGTAGGCCTGATTTGAGAGTCTGGTCTTAACCCCTGGCAGGAGTGCCCTTTATAAAGCCTTGATATGACCGTTCATTCCAGTTAAGATGAGTAAGAGCTAAGTGGGTGATCATCTTTTCTTTAACATGGACCATGGTTCCCGCGGTGGTTGCTAGGCCCCTACAGATAATCTCACCCCGTTTCCAAAGCCTGGTCTGCCATCCTCTCCACTGGGCAGGAAGAGGCATGTGATTAGCCACCAGAGTCCTCCGGCCCCGCAGGGCTCCAAGGCCTGTCGGACATCAGATGACATCATAAGAGCAACAACAAGAGGCAAAGGATGGGTTAACCTCATTGTGGCAGACATTTTACAACATCTACGCGTGCCCGATAATGACAGCGTATACCTTCGACTTGCACGGTGTTACGTGTCGATTATATCTCGATAAAGCTGGGGGGGGGGGGGGGCCCAGACTCCAGAGAGCTTGGGGAAGCAGTTTGGGAAAGCACTGTCTTCCAGCTGAGCATAAAGCAAGTGGTTCCATAGGCTCTGCTGAAACTCTATCTACAGAATTGTCATTTTTTTAACCTTTTTTTTTCTTTCTCGTGTATATTTCAGTCAAGGGCCCTAAAAATAGTTTTTAGAGAGGAGTGGCTTTATTGTCTCCCAGCAAATGTTTTTTAATTTAAAAACAGGCCCTGAAAGAATTCTCTCATCTTTTCCCCAAAGTGGTTAGCTGGCATATTTATTTCATTGTCATTCCCTCCCTCCACCCCTCAGTGCCGGGCGGAGTGAAGATCGCAGTGGAATGTTTTAAACAGTGAGTGGGTGAGTGGGCGGGGAAAGCACAAGCTCTCTACACTTCCTGGTAATGTCTCATGCTGGTGTAGAAGAGCCATCAGACATGTGTACTATCCTATACAAAACAGAATTCTGATTGGGACGCAGAAGTGAGAGCCTGAGCTGTCATCTGATCCAGGAAGGAGGAAGGGAACGGAGCAACGTGGAGTGAAAGTCTGCTAGGTCAGGCACTATCTTGCACACCGTTTCCTGAGAAGAGCGGTTACTTAATGAGCATTTACCATGTGCCATATGCTTTCACATTCATAAAGAACCTGGAATCATCGGCCCTATTTTACAAATGAGGAAACTGAGGCCCAGTGGAGTAAGTTTTGCCCAGGGGACCCAGTTAATAAGTGGAATGACTGAATTCAAACCCTGATTTCTCTGTCCTTCCTGCTCCTCTCAGTGTGAAAGCCAGGGTGGAAAAAGTCTGACAGCAGGGAGCCATCTAGATTGCGGACAGATACCCCTCAACTCTGCAGCTTTGGAGGGTGACTGGGCCTTCCTTGATACTAAGGGGAACATTCCCCTGATGCTTTGGGGCATTTGGATTATCTTGTTCTGGCTGGCCCCAGTGGAGAACAGTTGCTTTTCAGGTATCATGAATAAATGTTCCAACATCTGATTTATGTTGGGCCATAATCAAGATGTTCTGCAGATGGATAGAACAGGTCTGACGAGGTGGGACTGTGTCATTTGAGTGTTACAGCAGAGCTGACTTCAGAAAGAAAACAGGAGGAAGGCAGAAGATGCCTTTAATAATCTTTATCTGCATCCTTCAGCACCCTGCGCTTACACCCTAGTCCTGGCCCTGTAAAGATGATAATTTCTCTTTCTCTCCCAAAACTTAACCAGCTACCTTGTCCCGTCAGCTTCTAAGATGTCAGCTGGCTCACCCAGAAACTCATCTGTGCTCAAGTGGCATGCAGTGGTCCCATGACCTACCTTTGTCTTACAATAGCTACTAAGTTTTTCACTCTAGGGACTCAGCCAAAAGTGTCGTACCTCAGACTAAAGGAACAACGTCGATAAGGTCTTCAGGTTTAGTGGCTTATGGGGAGATCTTTTGAACATGACAGGGGCCGTAGCTGCCTTTTCCATGATGTCGTGTTGGGTACCTGTGACTTTCCCCGGTGCCTAGGGCAGCCCTTTGACTCAGAGCAGTGGGCTTTGTTCAGCCTTGAGAGTGGGTGATGGCATGCAAAGAGCAGAGACCTGCAGCACTCGTTCCTCTTTTCTCTCTTTGGTCTGGCTCTCCGGTGTGGTGTGTCCGTGCGCTTTGGGTCATCTTCCTCTCTCCTGGCCAGACTGGTGCCCTCTCTCATCTGACGGCACTGATGTGGAACCTGGGGAGAGCCTCTTGCAGGATTCGCCGAACGTAAATTGGATGGGATGTTCTCCTTGGCTGTCTGTCTGCATCAATGGAGCAGATTCCTACAGTCCAGATCTTGGCTGTACCGTGAGCTTTTGGAACATTGGGGTAGGGATAGCTTTCTTACCTTCTCCACTTCCTGGGGGGCGGGGGGACTCCTAGCAAGAGTGTTTACTGCAAGGGCAGGGATAGGACAGAGTAATAAAGAGGCAGGGAGCCAGGCCTCCGTCTGACGGGTTCCTTTTTCTAAACCTCTTAGTTATGCTCATTTCAGAGAATATAAGCTGGCCGGAGATGCCTGAGTTATTCATTAGGCATAAGACACCACCTTGTAGTTTACTGTTTCCCTATTTCAGAGCCCCCTCACTGTCCCTGGCACAGGCCTTCGACTCCTGGACAAGTGAGTCTGGCTTTGGCAAAGAGGGAGTCGTGGGCTCTGCTTGGGAGCAAGCGTCTGTTCACTCCAGACCCCCAGCATCATACATTGGCAACTGTAGTGTCCATCCAAGGGGAGTCTTGGACTTGCTCTAATGGTGCATAATCACATGTGAGCAGCTTGATGCCTGCCTGGCCCCCATGCAGGCTTTATATTGAGTTACTGCTGGGTGTGTTTTTTCCCCTAAAATTCTGCTTGCGCTGCCTTGGAGAGTGTCACACGGAACCCAGGCTGAATATTCTAAACATAGCCCTGGTTCACGTTGTGGAGTGCTGGCTGTGTGGCAGACGCCATGTGGAGCCTTGACCCCCTTCTCGTCTCCTGCTTTTCCCCACCCACATCCCTCCCATCTTCTTGAGAGACGCTTTGAACATGACCCATGAAGATAAGTGTTAGGAGCTGCTGCTGAGATGCTCTTTCCCTCATGCACCCTCTCACACGTTATCTCCAGCCGCTGGGAACCTCCCACAGCTCCCTGGACATGCCGAGCTGCTCCACATCTTCAGGAGTTTGTTCAGGCTGTTGCCTCCACCTGGCGTGCCCTCCTTCTGGCCCCGTAGGCTTCCTGGAAACTACCAGTCCATCTGTCAGCACTGAGTGGCGGTCTTTTCGGTCTCTGTGAGCAGAATTTACCATCTCTTCCTTGTCTCATAGCGCATAGGCTGCATTCTTTGCCAGTCCGTGAGCTCCAGCCGAACCCCCTGTTTTTCCATCACCGGCAGGCAGTAGGGGCTCAGCCACCGTGAGATGAAATAGAAGCAGTTGGCTTTG
The DNA here is from genome assembly GCF_023721935.1 of Panthera uncia. NCBI lineage: Eukaryota > Metazoa > Chordata > Mammalia > Carnivora > Felidae > Panthera > Panthera uncia. The sequence continues at coordinate 24,288,225 of NC_064808.1, read as the reverse complement.
GGATAGGAGTACTATGAAAACTGTTGAAGGCGGTTGAGTGCTCGTTACTTGTCAGTAAGTACATTAAACGCCCTACCTGTGACCTCATTTAACACTCCTGGCAACTCTGGGAGGGAGATCCTGGTATTTCCCCTTCTTGAGCTGCCCTCCGGCACCCATGCGCCCGTCATTCTCTGCCCCAGCGTCCTGCTTACCTTCTTCACAGTACTTTCCTCTATCTGAAACGATCTGTTTCCTTGTTTCTCGGTTGTCTCCTTCACCAGACAGGAAGTTCCATGAGAATGGGGACCTTGTCGGTCGTGCTCACTGCTGCAATGCCAGCACTAGTACAGTGCCTAATACACTGTGGGCGCTCAGGGAGCGTTTGTTCGCTGAAAGAGCAAAGGAGTGAATGAAGATGCCCCGTGTCACAGATAAGCAGATTGAGGCTTAGAGAGGTTATCAGATAGCTTTGCCAAAGTCACCCAGCTTAGAAGGGCTTGGATGGGAATCCTGGTTTTATTCCAAAGTGGACGATCCTCACAGATGATACCACCTTCGTTAGGCGTTTTCCAAGGAGACAGATCTTCGTGTTCCTAGGAGAAAGTCAGCTTTTCTGTTGGATACAGTTACTGCCTTGAAGGCCATTCTTCCCCATCTTCCACTTTACCTGCTAAATCCTTTCTCCTAGGCCAGTGCAGGTTGTGTGAGGTGCTGTGTGCCAGCCGTCAGATGCCTCCTAAGTGCCAGGCGTGTTGCTAAACACCGGGGATAAAATGGCGAATGAGAAACAGATTCAGCCTCCCAGGAGCTCAAGTGGCAAAGACACATTTATAATACAACCGCATGAGGGCTGTGCTGAATCCCTGAACCCCTGGAGGCTGTGGGGGAGAAGCAGGGATCTGTCAGACCACCTTCATCACTGGCTCCCTGCAGGCAGATAAGGGGGTGTCAGCCCAGCTTAACTCAGATGTTCTCCTCTAGGGGGTAGAGCGGAAATCGGCTGAAACCTTGAAAGGAGCATCCTAATTAAAAGGGTAAGAGGTGGATGCCTCTGACCTCAGGACAGACAGGATTGAAACTGAAACCAGTGTCTGACCCAGAGGCATCCTGCCCTAAGTCCCCGGGACGGTGTCTTGGTGGCGGGCCCTTTGGCACGACTGTTGGCTGGAGCCCACAAGAACCAAGGTGAGCATCTGAGGGAAATAGCGAACTTGCAGCCAGGGTCCTACAGGGAGGTCACAGGCGGAGAGACTGTCGGGATGCCTTACAGCAGGGAGGAAGGTTTCTGGTCTTTGATATCCAAACTGGAGTGTCAGTGTCCAAGACCTTGGGCAGATCTTCAGCGGTCAGCAGAGCTCACCGCCCGCGCCACTGGGAGCGAGGAACGCAGCCAGGCTGACTTCACGTGCACCCTCCTGTGCCGCTGTCACCCATCACCGAGTCCCCTGCCCAGCCTTGGTCGCAGTTCAACTCCGCCTACCTGTGGGACTTGGGGATGTCACTTCGTTTCTCTGTTCCTCGTGTTTCTTCGTCTGTAAAATGGACTGCTAGTGCTGTTAGGGCTCTTGCTACAAAAACTGAACGTGAACATGTTGGAGAGGGATTAGTTCAGTGCCCAGCAGATAATAATGATGGCGTCCACTTAGTGAGTCCTTACACGTGTCACTATCTTCATTTCACAGATGTGGAGACGTCGGTTTAAAGAGGCCTCCCACCCACGGTCTCATGCTGATGTGTGTGGACCGGGGCCTTGAGGCCCTGTCTCCGATTCTTAGCTGTGTGCTTTTCCCACCGTCCCTACCATCACAGTGGCTATCCCTGCTCTCCCACTTCTGGACCCGTGCCTCAGCTGGTGTTTCTACAGAGGGAGGGAGGAGAACCACGAATAAGGCCCCCTTTACTTCCACCTTGGCCTGCTTGACTCTCTCCCTCTGCACACCATTAGGGGAAGGGAGGATAGCTAAAGTTGAGAACCCAGACCTGCCTTGAGCACAGCTCACAGCTGGATTGTGGAGGGCTGGAAGTTGCCAAACATGCAGCTGTTTTATAAGGAGGCCAGATGAGAACATTTCCTCACGCGGAGGAATTGGCCCTTCAGATTTCCTTGCTTGGGGAGGACTGGACTTGAGCTTGCTTCTGCTTTGCCCTCAGTGACACAGCATTCCTTGGACATACCCATCCTTTACCAGTAAGGCTTAGTCATTTGTAAGAGTAACCATGTCTGATACAGCATTCTCAGCCACACCTGGTGCCTCCCCCCACCCCCTTGTGGTTCTGTATGCCCGGTGATTGCAGTGACAGAAAAGAGATAGAGCTCGGGCTCACCTGTAGAAATCAGCTGTCCGTGAGATTCCTGGGAAGTTTCTCTGAGACTGGCAAGCTGCCCGCAGTTAACCTGGGAAGGCTTGGAAGGTTTCTAGAACAATAATACCTCAAGGAGTTATTTTGATAATTCACTGGGTCATTCATTCAAAAAATATTTGGTGAGGTTTCCCTGGTGTCAGGCACATTATCCGGTACTGGTGATACAGCAGGGAACAAAATACTTAAGGCCGCTTAGCATCTCAGAGTAGCTTTAGGTAGTGACAGGTGCCGTGGAGACAATACAACAGTCTGACGTAATTGTGCAGGGCTGGGGTGGCTGCTCTAGACTGCTTGGTCAGGGGAAGCCTCTGAGAAGGTGACATTGAAGCCAAGACCTGAATGTTAAGGAGCCAGTCACTCCAAGCCATGAGGGGAAGAACTTAGGGAATCAAAGAGCAATGCCAAAGCCTTCATGCAGGAGCAGGCAAAGCCAGTGTGGCCAGCAGGTGGCTTGAAACGGGTTAGAGAGGGAGGCAGAGGCCAAATCGTGCAGGGATTTGGGAACGATGGGCTTTCTTCTAAGGCTACGGGAGGCCATTAAAGGAGTTTTAAGTGCGGCAGCGCCATAATCTGTTGCACATTGAGAAGTATTACTCTGAATGCAGCTTGAAAACTAAGCAGTAGTGAAGTAAGGGTAGAAGTAGGAGGACCAGTCAGAAGGCAAGGGCAGTAGGTCAAGCAAGAGGTGGTGGTGGCCGTGGAGAAGAAGAGGGAACCAGCATGGGATGGATTCTGCAGTGTGAGTCAGCAGAACTTGCTGGTGGACTCGATGGGATAAGGAGAGGGTGCTTCAAATGTTCTGAGCACAACGGTCAGCACATATGATGCACTTAATAGGCTCTAGCTGTTTGCTGCCATCATTGACAAATGGCCAGTTACCAGACACCAAGGGAACAGGCCCGGAATTCAAGGAATCTTGAACCCATTCAAATGATGGCATGACGCCTACAGCACATGTGTGACGTCCATGTTGGCTCTTCTCTTTGTTAATAAATGGCATTCTTAGAGAAAACGGGGCCTGCAAGTTTGACAGTGTATTCAGGAACCAGAAATTCCAGTTGATTTCCAGTTCATCTCACCGCCATCAACTCACTGTATGAGCGTCAGCCTCTCTTAGGCTTGATTTCTTCATCTAGAACTATGAAACGTATTGAGCACTTTCTGTGTGCCAGGTACGATGCCACGCCAAGCACTCTGTATATGCTCATCTCCGCTTAATCTTCCCTGCAACTCTTCCAGGAGGGCACTAAGTTGTTCTCCATTTCCAGGTAGGAACACTGAGCTCACGATCCCACAGCTAGTAAATGGCAAAGCTGTGACTCAAACCTAGAAGAAGGGTGCTTCTTCCCTTAAATCCACATTTATAACCCTCTGTGATATAAGAAGCCACAGTGGGTCTTGAGAATTGGTTTGCTTCCAGTTTTCAACTTCCGGACCTCAATTCAAGGTCACCGTGGGACTCAAAACTACTGAGAACTAATCTGGAATACTTAAAAAAAAAAAAAAAAAGCCCACAATTCATACAGAGATTAGAGATTAGTGTCAAGTATGTATTTATTTATTGATCCTTTCTCCCTCTCCCTTTGGTAACTTGTAAGATACAGCAGCTGAGGCAACAGGAAATTTGAAGTCCAGTGTTTTATGAAATCTTATGTTTAAGATTTCTGTGGAAGGAAGCTGCTTGAGTGAGATTTGGTTTCCATTATTCACTTGCAAGAAAAGATGAGAAAATGGGGTCAGGGGGATTTCCTGAAGGGGCAGGGAGCAGGGAAGGTAAACCCTTGGGCTATTTTCTGCTTCCAGCCACCCCACCCTCTAGAGTTGCCTGGCTCCTAATAGGGGTTTAGGAAAGGTTCCCTTCCAGTCCCCACCACTGGAGGTCATCAGTTATGTGACATCCAGTTGTGCTGGGGGAAGAAAGGGAGGCTGGGGGAGGCCCACAGAAAGACAGAGAAATGCCCCCATGGCATTTTCCTCTTGAAGTTCAATGGGAAACTGAATAATAACATGGAAGCCATTTCAGAGACGAGATATACACACACACTCATGTACGCTGTGTGCACACACACCCCCATTCTCAGACACTTTGCAACTGTCCAGTGTTGGCAAGAGTGTAGGGAAAGGGGCACTCTCATACCTATATGAGTAATGATTGTAACTCAGCCTCTGATGATTTCTGAAGGACAATGTAACAATCGTATATCAAATGCCTTTAAAAGTACATCTTCTTTGCTTGTTGGAGAAATACCTGATTCTAGGACTGGGGAAGGAAATACACATCATGAGCCTGGAGCATTTTGTAGTGCCAGAAAGTAAGGAAGTGCTCAAAACAAACCCCCAGCAAACCCCTCACTGATGAGGGCATGTCAGGGGCCATAGGAGCTGATGAAAAGAGCTCCCAAAGGCCAGAGCTGAACAATTTGACCAATAATAAACAGAGTAGTATTTATTGGTTTATAATCCAAAGTGTAAAACTAAATATTCATGAGTCCATACTGATAGAAACTATTGAAAAAATAAATAAAGAAGAGACAAATCTCATGTTCAGAAGAATTTACAATAATGTGTGCAGACACTCTACCCTGATTGAGGGAGAAAACAACTCCTTACTCCGTAGGTGTGGTTTGCTCATAGTGACTTCCTTCCAGAATGTACAGTATGGGAAGTAGGGAAAGAGTAGCTTTCCTGTGAAAAACCTTAACAAGCACAGCCTGGGCCAAGCAATCAAGGTCAGCATCAGCAGTGCTAAGTCCTATTGCTGGCGACCTGGATATGTGATGAGAATAACAGGCGTCTCTATAGTTCTCAAAGGCCCAAAACCATGGCTTAATCATGACAAAAACATCAGACAAATCCCAGCCAAGGGACAGTCTACAAAATACCTGGCCAGTACTCCTTGAAACTGCCAGTGTTGTCAAAGATAAGAAAGTTGAGACACTGTCACATCCAAGAGGAGACTAAGACATGATGACCAAATGAAATGTGGTACTTGGGTAAAATCTGGAACAGCACGAGAACATCAGAGAAAAATCAAGGAAATCTGAATAAAATACAGACTTCATTTAGTGCTAGTGTGCCAATATTGGTTCATTGTAAAAAACACACTTTACTGATGTAAGATGTTAATAATAGGAAAAAGTACATGTTGGAACCCTTGGGACTATCTTTGTAATTTTTCTGTAAATCTAAGGCTGCTATAAAAAATAAAGTTTATTTTAAAAACATGCCCTGTGACCCAGGTGTTTCCCTTCCTTCTCCTTTTGGAAATAATTAAGGATGAACCTGCAGATTCATCCACATAGATATGTGTCTCAGAGGTGTGGGATAACAAGTGAGGATTAGAAATAATTTAAATGTCCAGGTACAGTAAATCCATACAATTCAGTCATGGATCACAATCTTATAGACATGTATTTCCTTTCTTTTTTAAGTTTATTTACTTATTTTGAGAGAGAGAGAGAGAGAGAGAGAGAGAGAATCCCATGCAGGCTTTGTGCTGACAGGGCAGAGCCCACACAGGGCTTGACCTTAAGAATGGTGAGATCATGACCTGAGCCGAAACCAAGAGCCAGCCACTTAACTAACTGAGCCACTCAGGCGCCCCTAGATATATATTTTCTTGATAAGAAAAGGTATTTATGATTGCTAGTTGAGTGGAAAAAGCAGATTCTGAAAGAGCCTGTGAAGCATGTATTTTTATATATGCATGAAGGGGTAAAGATAAATACCTTTCAGTGTGTTAAAGGTAATTATCACTGATGCATAATGCTATGGATTTTTCTTTCTTTTCATGGAAGCAGTATTTGTTACAGAAAGTACAGATCAGCAAAAAGTAAAATGTTACTTTCTGAATTTAAAAAAAAAAAAAAGAAGGCTGGAAATGATTCCTTTATAAATCCAGCCGCAGCAACAGGAGACTCCATCCTAAGAAGGGAGTTCTGAGAGTAGGTGGGGCATTGGCAGGCTAGTGAGTGTCTCCCTACAGACATGCACCACCTGAACAGACCTGCTGGAACCGCCCCCCCCCCCCCCCCCCCCCCCCTGGCTCCCATAGAAACAGGCCACCACCCACTTAGCCCCTGTGGAGTGCAAGAAGGGTAGCCACCTATAAAAAACAGCAAACAGGTTGCAGGGTGCAGGGAGATCAGAGCTGGCATTGTGGTCAGAGGGTGGACCCGAGGCCAGGCTGGAGACCCAAGCCTCTCTCAGAGGCGCCCACACTGGTCTGTAAAGGCAGAGGCAGCTGGAGGGCTGAGATGCAAACCCAGTGTCTGTTGCCTTCTCCTCCTGTAGTAATCCTACCCTTACCTGGCACTGTCTCATCTTAAAAAGAATTTGCGTGTACCTTCCATCGTATTACAACAACCCATGGAAGTAGGTATCATCCCATTTTTCAGGGGAAAAAAATTAAGCCTCAGAAGACTTCATGGCTATCACTTACTGACTGCATAACAGGGTGTTAAAAGATACAGGCCTATGTCACACCTCTTACCCAAGCCCAGTTGCATATCTCAGGGTTCTGGAGTCTGCATAATCTAGATCCACCATTTACCAACTGGGTTTACCCTGAGGAAGTTATGTACCTTTGCTTGGCCTCCATTTTCTCATCTGTAGAATGAAGATCATAATACCCATCCAAAAGCTACTATTAGGGTTTAGTGAGATTGTGTGTATAAATTGCTTAGCACAGTGCATGGACCATTAAGTTGGTGCTCTGTGAATAATGGTTATTATTGAAGAGAAGGTTCATGGGATAAAGTAGAATGCGATCTGGGGAGAAGGATCCTTTTCCCCGTCTTTCCTGTGATTTGAGAAGGAAGATACAGCAAGGCTGGAGCCACCTGAGACTTTTTTAAGAGCCATGATGAACTGACGAGTCAGAGGGCTTTTGCTCCCACCAGGCTTTAGTTCTTGGCTCTCTGTAGTGGGTCCTAATCAAGCAGTGCTATTCAACAACCTGCTGTTTGGACCCCGCCAGAGAAAGAGGTGAAGGAACCTGGAACATTTAGGCCAGCCTTCAGATTGAGCTGGAGAGGGACGTACACAGGAAGCAAGAGAGAAAACAGTATAAATGAGAGCCAGTTAATTAGCTCAGCGAGCCTGTGTGTCAGAAAGGAGCTTGGCTTTTGTCCGGTTTGGAATTTTCCTAAATTTCACTTAGAACGCAATGCATCCTGATTGCCCAGAGTCCCCCAGCAAAGCCAGGACTAAAACTTTGAAGTCCTCTCGTGTTTTTCTCAGTTAACCCGGGATAAACTGAGGACATTTCACTTCCTGTTATATTCATACCTCACTTAGTTCCATAGGCAGCGGCTAAAAATCGAAGTTCTAATTCTTTACAGCACGGTGACCCCTGCTCACTGGCAGGCTAGGGCAAGTGACAAGGGGCACAGATGTGGCTGTCCTGCTCCGTCTGGTGGAGGACTGTTCCTGGATCTGGGCGTGCGGTCCACCCCCGAAGCCAGACCGGCCACACGCTTACTGGAACTGGGCAGCCACAGCCTCAGGTGGCTAATGGAGGCTGCCGGTGAGCTCCGTGACGATGCCTGTGTGGCTTCACTCTCGGAGACTACTAAATCTATCTTCTCAAATCTAACCTTCCTCCCTTGTTGATACCTCTTAATTTCTCTATCCTCTCGAGTTGAATAATCCTTTTACGGCAATAATGAATTAATAAATAGCCAAGGACTCAGCAGATAGGAGCGATGCCAAATCAAATTAAGTTGTATTATATTCTCAGGAAAAGAAGCTATTAAACTCGCGAGGTCAGAGTGCCGCACACCTCATTTATTAACGTCCTCTCATAAGCTGCCATCTCCGGGGACACGAGTGGAGAGGCTGAGCTCCTATCCGCGTGGACTGCCTGAAGAATCGCCACTCTTGTCAGCAGGTGTTCAGGGGCTGCGTGTGCCGGGGGCTGTGTTGTACCCCTGGCAGATCCCTCGATTTCACGCAATCCCTCCTCCACAGTGTGCCTGGCTGACCGAGGGGGCACGGCCTTCTGCTGGCTGGGGCTCCCTAGTCCCATCCCAGCCCCAACCCGCCGCGACCCTGGCTCCCCGGCCAGGGGTGTGTCAGATGGCATGCCACTCTCCCAGTCCAGATTTAGGGGCTCTCGGTTCCTTAGCGAAACTGTGTCTCCTACCTGCTAAAATTATTTAGAAAAAATTAGGTGCCAGGGCGCCTGGTTGGCTCAGTCGGTGAAGCGTCCGACCCTTGATTTTTGCTCAGGTCATGCCCCCAGGGCGGTGAGCTCAAGCCCCGTGTTGGGCTCCTCGCTGAGTGTGGAGTCTGCTGAGGATTCACTCGCTCTCTCTGCCCCTCCCCCACTCATTCTTTTTCTCTTTCTCTCTCTGCCCCCTCCCCCACTCGTGCTGTCTCGCTCTCTCTCTCTCTCCAAAAAGAAAACTTACGTGCCTCCTTGTCCAGTTTAAAGTTAACTCCTGAAATTACATATCAAGTATAGATAGTTCAAAGGGTGTAATATCTGTCATGTGACATGGGATGAGCCTTGCCCATGTTTTTGGCAAAACTCTGGCACTGCCTATGAAGTTGACGGGCAAGATTCGCTACCTAATCTAACTGGCAGAGGTCTTTGTGGTCAAACCGTCCAGCCAGATCAGTCTTGCTTTCTGTCAGATCCAAGTTGGATACCTTTTTCAATCAAATAGCAGTACATACATCGTGACAAGCATCTGACTTCTGAATGTGAACCCTTAGGTCTGTGGACAGACAGACAGGAGCACACAACCTGGCCAAGAGTTTGTCGCCTGGGCAAAATGAAGGATTGTGTCCTTGATTGTGTCTTGCCTTGCTCTCCTAGGACTCTCTTAGAGGCAACGGATTTGAAAATCGTCCCCTGGTAAGAGTCAGGAGAGTGAGAGGCGTGCATTTATTTTCTGAAGGGCAGGACGGTGATTGTGCAGGCGGGAGTGGCCTACAGTGGGACTTAAGAGATCACGGGCACGTTCTTCGACAAGTGAGGTTTGTTGGGTTTAAAAAAATTTTTTTTAATGTTTTTATTTATTTTTGAGACAGAGAGAGACAGAGCATGAGCAGGGGAGGGGCAGAGAGAGAGGGAGACACAGAATCCGAAGCAGGCTCCAGGCTCTGAGCTGTCAGCACAGAGCCCGACGCGGGGCTCAAACCCACGAACCGCGAGATCGTGACCTGAGCTGAAGTCGGACGCTCAACCGACTGAGCCACCCAGGTGCCCCGACAAGTGAGTTTTAAGAAAGAGTACACATGGAAGTTAAGGATCTAGACCTGTAGTTCCTTAAAAATCACACATGCCCTCATACCCCCTGGAGAATCATTATGTACCACAAGGATATGTGTGCCCCAGTTTAAAACCCCTGCTTTTAGCTACAACAGCATTCTCCAACTACGTCAGTCTGTGACTGCAGCCAGTGAACTAAGCTTCACTCGGTATTTGTCTTCACTCCTGTTTGGCAGAGACCTGTCAGCTGGAAGGGTCAGAACCACAGAACTCAGCCTTTCTTTCTATTCAGTACCTGTATTTCGTCAGGTCTGAAGCTGTCATTAAAATAAAAACAAAACTCCTCAAACAAGCAAAGAAAGGCACTGTCGCTCTCTAGAAACGTAAGGGCATTTGCAGATAGGGACACATTTGCTCCGGAGTGTAGTGTTTCAGATGCCAGGACCAGGAACATTGAAGGAGTTAGGAGGAGGCGGGAGGTATTGATTCAGGGACAGAAGGAAGGTAGGTTGAAGAAGGGAGCCCACGTTTTTAATCATTTATATTACATGAAATACATAGAACTTTCACAATAAACCTGTAAGATGAGATAGAAATACCATGAGGAAAACAGACTCGGAGAGGTTGAGTAACTCACCCAAGCCCACAGTTCATTAGTGCCAGAGCAGAGATTTGAACCTAGTTCAGTCTTGGTGACTTCAAAGTCCTGTAATGCTGCCTCTCCCATTGGTCAATACCTACGATAGAGTGGGCTGTCTTTCCTTTTTTTTTTTTGTTTTTAATTAAGTATTTTATTTATTTTATTTAACTATTCTGGAGTAGTTCACGTGAACGGGCTGTCTTTCTAACACCCTTAGTTCATTCTCAAAACAACAACAATGACATCAGTAACAACGCGGACAGTAGGAGGAATTTCTGTAACATGCGAGTACCAATCCAATTATAAATCTAAATCTAAATGTGATCAGCAGATGTTTCAAGAGGAAGATGTTAAGTGGCTGAGGTAGAAGCCTGTGTTACTTCCCTAGGAGAGAGTAAAGACTTTCATAGACTGGTTGAGATAAAGTCTTATGAACACATACCAGCTTATATACAAAGTGAAGAAGCGTTCAGGAGATGCTATCTCATACTAATTGGATTGTGTAACTTTCCGGAAGAGACCACACACAAAGTGAGCAAAGTTCTGTGTCGCCGATTCACTTCAGATCCTTTTTCTTCTTCATTATTGTGAAAAAGAGCTTGTTTGTTAATGGTGAAAATAAATATACTGTATTTGAAGATACAAAAATTCTCTCTCTCTCTCCCTTCCCCACATTTCTCTCCTTCCCCTCTCCCTCCTCTCCCCCCGCCCCTCATCTGCAAGGCTGTAAAGTCTATGAGGACAGCTACTGTGTCCATCATTCATTGTTGTGCCTAGCATCATGCCTAACACATAGTAGACAGTCAATAAGTATTTAGCAAATGAAAGAATCAGTGATATGCCAGAATCTAAGATCTCATGCTTCTAAACTAGGAGATGAACTATATCTTTCAGACTCCAGAATAGATCTCTTTTAGGGTCATGAGAAAAGATTCTGTCAGTCAGGGCTTCTGATCCTTTCCCCAAGCCAACCCTGCAAGTCTTAGAATAAAGAACCTAGCAACTAGAAAAGCACTCAATTTATTTTTAATTTTATTATACTCAGTTTGGGAGGAAGGGTTGTTGACCTTTTTGTGAATATGATGAAAATTACGGCCTTTCTGAAACAAAGGAACACACAGACAAAATTTGATGTACAATTTAAGTAGGTTCATGAACCCTTTAAACTATGCATCTCAAGTTAAGAATGCTAAAGAGTGAAATGCAGCTTAAGGAAAGGGCACAGTCACCCTGCTAGACCTCTCATATTTGAAGGAAAGTTGACAAGAGAACAATAAGAGCTTGCTTTGGATATAGTACCAAAGGGGAGACTATGGCGCCGGTTCCAGCCGTGCCTCATTTCTGGTGAGACACTTTCGTAAAAGACCCTTTGTTCCCTTTGGGACAGATGCCACCAAACACTACTCCTGAATGACAGTCCACTGTCCAGCCCTTCCTAGCGTGCACCCTTCATCCTGTGATTGGACCACAGGCAGGAAAAGGGGAGAAATAAGGCAGAGTTTTGGATAGTGCAGGTTGCTGAGTTTTTGGCTCCTAGAGTACACTTACATTAATTTCAGGCTCTGTGTCTCGAAATGTTTTTGCTCTTAGCGGAAGCACTACAAGTCTGTTGCCTGGGATATTTTCCTCTCTCCCAAATGGATGCAAGAAAGCACAGATTTTATATGGACGTAGATAATCTGTCACGAGATAAAACATTTCTAGGTCATAGCTGGGAGTGGATGCACCCCAGACCTTCCCTTTTCTCCAGCTCCTATCTCTACCAGAGGAAGATTTTTTTCTGCCCTTGTAAGCACCCCCCACCCCCCACTTCACTACTTCAGATTTCATCCAGCCCATACTAATCATTAAGTTTTAAGGACACAGACCTCACTGGTGACTGAGGATTTTCCACCTCTCAGCTTCACTTTCTTCATCTGCAAAGTGGGGATAACGCCATCCGTCCCTATGTTCTGGGATCATCATGAGCAGCGCTTAGCTCAGGGTCCCTGGCACACAGTAGGCACATGATCAAGTTGACTTGTCTGATTTTAAGGACAGTGGCCTCTAGAAGCAGAGGAGGAGAAACCAGGCAAGTTTGCTCCTTATGCCCTTTGTAGTGGGCTCACTTCTGTCCCTGCCCTTTTCTTACCCAGTCCCTATATCAACAGTGTTCCCTTCTGGGACCGAGCCAGGGAGGCTCTAACCTCAGGCGCCCGAGGTCCTAGCCATGCCTCTGGGACTCACAGCTCACTTTTTTGGTGCCTGAAATATCACTGACATTTAGGACCACCTGGTCAGGGCAGTAATAAGTATTCCTTTCAGCTCCCTCCTTTCCTCCCTTCCTGTTGTTTTTACTTCTCACTCCCTTTTTGACAACAACTATTTCTTGAGCACTTCTCTGTGCCTAGCACAATACCAACGCTAGATACTGCTAATAAAATATTAGATCGTGCTAATAAAAGAAACAGTGTGGCTACTCTTGTAGGCTCCAGTCAGAGGTAGAGTGGAGAGTAAATAGCAGACAATTCATAGGATGTGATAAGGGCAATTAAAGAAATAAAATGGGGGGATGACCAGGGGATCCGACTTCGATAGAGGGAGTACCTTCCCTGAAGAGGTGACATTTGAGCCCTGTGACTGTCCTGGGGCGCGACTTGACACGTTGGCTTGATTCCAAATGAGACGTGCTGTTGGCCAGTGCAGAGACAGAGCTTCTCTTTGTTTTTCTCTCCTAACAATAGAGGATTTAAGGCTTAGGGGAAGTCAAACTGCTGATTTTTACTAGCTTTTTGTCAAGTAAGCTTAAAAAATATTACGACCTTCACCTGCACCTTTATAGCTATTCACTTACTGTGTACAGGCATTGTGTACTTTACATATATTATCTTATTTATTTAATTCTCCAATAACCCAGTAAAGCAGGGTTTATCATCAAAGTTATCCCTGTAGTCAAAGAAATCAGAACTTAGAGAAGCTAACTAACTTGCCCATGGCCAACGGCCCATCGGTGGTAGCTGAGGACTGGGGTCCAGGTGGGTCTGAGAACAGGGCCTGTGCCCCCAGCCAGTAGACTAGGCTACCCCCCTTCTTGTGAGGTCGTAACTCACCTGGTTCTCCTTTCCTCTGCAGCGGTGCCAGTGAAGACGAGGACACATGAAGGCTTGCTGTCCCCAGTGGAAACTCCTCCCTCTCCCTGTGTGTATGTGACGGCGTGTATGTAACGGCTTCTGATTTCTGTGAAAGCTGCCCAGCAACAAACGTCCTTCCACCGGATCCATCCCCAGGTCCACAGCAGGCACACATCTGTCCAAGGGATGACCAACTTTATTGTCACTGACTGTGCTTGTCATTCTCTTGTCATGGTAGGTCAAGGAAAAGTGCCCCTGTGATCAACCAGGAGCAGTTAATTAAGAAGCGTCCTTCAGGTAGTCCCTCAATGGCTGCTTTGAACTTACTCAGGAAAGCCAGCCCTTGGAATATCATATACCCAGACAGCATCGCTTCATCTGGAAGGATCTGGAATAATCTTGAAGGGCAGTCAGAACTTTTTCCCTACCTGCGAATAAAACCCCACTTTATTTATACTGAAGCATGAAATAATGGGGGAGGGGCAAAGCAGGGCTCTGTAGATAGTTTCTGAAAGTCCCATTATACAGTTGTGAAAATGTGGTTCCATGAAGTGAGATGGGTGGCCTGAAGATGGGGTTGGAGAAAGAGTTAAAAGTTTGAAATACAGAGATATTTTTAGTATATGAGGTTATCCAGCACTTCAGATCCATAATTCAGTGCTGTGGAAATGAAAAAAATGATTGAAGAGGTGGAAAGGAAATGACTTTAAAAAAAAAAAAAAAAGGACCAAAGAGATCTGATTAAAAGTTGAAATCAGTATTTCTGAACTCAAATTGCCTGAGTTTCCAAAATAGTCACTAAAGGATCTGATGGAGCCTGAGTTATTTGGGTGAATTCTGCCAGTTTTCTGGGTCTTGTCACAACATGAAGTCTGCAATGTATATTGCAAAGTGGGAATTTTTCAGTGTAGGTTTTTGGTGCCCTCGCCCCAACCCCCGTGGCCTCATTTGGCTTAAATGCAGTGTAGGGAGAGTTCTTATCGCTCTGGTGTGCTGAGTCAAGCCCCGTCTCCCAGCAGGTGCACCCACCTTTCACTCCAGCTGGAACCCCTCTTCCCATGGCATCCCACCCACCGGCCTTCGGACCCTCTCCTGCAGCCAGGCTCTCCCCTCTCGAGTACCATGAGCAGAGGCACACCGTGGTTGCCCTTCCAGCCCTTCCCCACTCCCGAGTCACATTTCCTTACCATCAGGTTTTCTATTCCCAAGTAAGCCATGATTTCTAGGGAGTGCAAACCCGCAAGCTAAAGAACCTGCATTTTCTCAGACATCAGTTTATGCTTTGGAGTTAGGGGATGCCCTTACTTTTAGATAAAACAGTTAATTATGAAATAGAATGTGCGTACACGCAGTTAAGGTAAAATGGGACACTTCCCAGGGAATTCTTATTTGCGAGTGGGATGTATGTGTTCCCTGTCCTCTGCCTTTAGCAGTATTTTGGTGTCCACTCCCGAGAAGTACAATCGGAACCGTATCCACGCAGCTGACTCAGGGCCTCGACTTCTAGTTGCCTCCGCAGCAGAGCTGAAGGCATCTGCCCTGGAGAAATCCCTCTCCTCCTGCCTGCCTGTGACCTGTGTACCTATCACAGAGCTTTAGGGCCAGCTGGTGTGTGTGGGGGGGGGGGGGGGGTTTGAGGCCGAAGCAATACTTACTGTAGGAAGCCTATTTATGTCATTGTCCAATCCTGTGTTTGCTATGAAACTATTTCTTTGAGGCCAGGAAGCTACTGGGCATATCTGCTTCTGGGTTAGGATTACCCTGACTCACTACATATGTTAGGATGTTGGGACCAGGAGTCCTTTGGGCAGTTAAAAAAAAATAATATATATATATATATTTTTTTTTTTTTCTCTCAAACTGGTGGTCAACAAATGGCTAAGACAGTTTTGGTGCTTTCCCTACCTGCCTGCAAAGACTGGAGAATTTGGCATACCACTAATGACGACCCCCAGCCTCACCCAACAGAACTCCCCAAAAAGGACCAGGGGCCACTCTTACAAGAGTTTAAAAACCAACAGATTAAGAACACTTGAGGATTTGGATGCTTGTGTTTGTCTTTCCCCAATAATTATTGTTGAATCTCCCAAGTAGTAGCCTTATCTTAGCAATGGACAGACCATTGGCTCCTCCATACCTGATTATATGTTATTACTTAAAGTCAGTTTCTGGGGAACTCGAGCATGTATGCGGTAGATACGAACAGAAGTATAAAAATACATGCCAGCCTATCTCCATATGTTATCATATCTCTGTAATCCTCAAGGAAAGCACTTTTGCTTTTAGTTAGGATTTCAGATTTGCTCGATGGGCTCCTGCTGTCTTCAGCACCTGATAAAACTTTAACCAGGGAAGCATTAAACATGGTGCAACAGCTTCTGCCCAGGCTCCTGAGTTCCTGCCAGCAGCATTTATCAATGTAAGAACGAGGATGCTTCCTGCAGTGGCACCAGCCCCCCCCCTGGAGCCAGAGCACGCTGCTCAGACTCAAGCCCCAGCAGGATGAGGCCTTACTGCCAGGTCAGTAACAGAGTGCTCGAAAGTGTGTGCTGACCGACTGCAGGCTATGGGGGGAGGGGTGGGTGTTGCAGAAATCCCCGGGGAGAAGTCACCGAGGGAGGCAGGTCACGAGTGTGTCCAGAACGAATTGGGTCCCCACAGCGATCCCTGGCTGCTTTCCAAATTTTGGTTCTCTGGAGGCTGAGAGTGG
This sequence comes from Panthera uncia, assembly GCF_023721935.1. NCBI lineage: Eukaryota > Metazoa > Chordata > Mammalia > Carnivora > Felidae > Panthera > Panthera uncia. The sequence goes on along the minus strand of NC_064808.1, from coordinate 24,272,200 downwards.
GTTTGTCCTTTGATTTGATATCATTGAATCCAGGCCGATTCTAAGAAGTCCTTAGAGTCTCAGCTGTGGGGGGGAAGTGACCTATATTGAGGACCAGCTGTGAGCCAGGCCCTGCCCTAGGCCCCAGTTTCTCAGCTGATAAAACGGATGTGGAGTGGAAGACCCCGTTGCCCTGAGTTACACAGTTAGAAGTATTAGAGCCAGATTTTGAGCCCAGCTCTCCCTCACTTTGTGGTGGTCGGTGGCACATCGACGATACAGAGGGAGGAGGAGGCCTCAGAACCCCCCCACTGCAATCCGACCATCCCACTTTATGGATTCTTTTCCAAAATTACATTTCACGGCTATCCTTTGGGCTCAGAAATGGCATCGAGGTAGCCTCATTCTGCCACTGTAGCAGATACGTGAAGTCCACATTGCTAACTTGAGCCTGCCCCCAGGAGTTGGGGGAGCCTTTCCTTTTTGGCGCCATCCCCCAGAAATGAGAGTTTTTCTAGGCCTTCAAGAGTATAGAAGTTCTTAGAAATGGTCCAAGTGAAGAGGGTTCTGCTAAGTTTATTTGAAAATGTCTGCTGCTGCACTGCCTCAGAGAAGGCAGTCTTCCTATTTTAGCCCAGCCTGTCCTGTGCTCTTTGACGATGTGTTAACTCAAAGTTCGGTGAATCTAGACTTTCCTGCTGATACCTGCTATGGACATGTGTACACACACACACACACACACACACACACACACACACTGAGTACATATGTTTATGTAAATGACAAGGGTACATGCATAGACCCTCACACACACATAGTGGGGGAACTCAGGGGAGACCGGGGCGGCCCCCTCCTGATCTTGTGTACCACAGCACCACCGCGGAGGCTTCTGCCAGCCCCGATCACAAGTGTCACCACATAGTCGGAGCTCAGGATCTTGCTTACAAGGTGTTCACGAGAAGAACAGCTCCTTGGCAGAGGTTGTCGGCTCCTAAAGCACAGGGCCAAGGTGGGCTCCAGCCCTGCTCCGAGATGTCTAACGATATGGGCAACGATAACCCAGCCATTTTGAGGACCCAGGAGTCTGCCCACTCCAGTCTGGACTGAGGGCACAGCTACAGAGTTTGTGACTTGTGCTGGTGGCAGGGTATAGGAAGTCCTCCCCTCCCCCCACCCAGAAAGTGTTCTCTTGCCAACACCTGAAGTTTCATACGCACATAATGGCTGTTTAGTACATGCTTCGTAATCAGAAAATTGGTTGCATGTTTGCTGTGTGCCTAGCCCATCTGGACTTTCGTTGAAAACACAAATCTCTTTAGGGATGACACAGCCCAGACTTAAGAGAGAGAGAAGAGACTTGAGATCTCATTAATATGGCCTACACCCAGCAGTGCTCTGAAGCCCCGACCCAGCCCATTCCCAGACTCAGGCTCAGGGGGCCTGCCTGGTGGAAGAGTAGCATTTGGAACTGAAAACACACCAGAAGCAGCACAAGGAGTGCCGGGGCAGGAAAATGAAAACAAATTGAGACACTTGTGGGTATAAAGGTGCAAAACATGCCACAGAGCCCATGCTGGGGTTGATAGGACCTTGAGGGGACAGTGGACTTATATTAACAGGAATCAAACCTGACCAGTCTTTGTACAGTGACAGGCCATACTGCATGGGTGGGGACAAGCAACGAATCCGTTGTCCTCTGCCTGTTTTCCTGTGCACAGTCACATTCCCTCCTTACCTTCTCCTTCCACCCTTCACGTTAAACAAGGGAACACTCACTCTTCCAAGGGAATTACACATTTGAGTTAATGTTTCAGTATATCATTTTCATACTGTAAATTATTTTGTAAGAGAGATTTACCGCTATCCCAGGATGTTTGGACTCAGCGCCCCTGTGCATTTGGAAATCAATAAACTATTACTGGAAATACCATTCGTCTCTGAGAGTTGTGCACAAAGGAGCCTGCTAGGTGTAAATATTCATGATGATCTCCATCCTTAACTGTGGGGATGTTGGAGACGGTGATGTGTGGTTATTAGATACGGACGCTCATTTACTCCTGACTTCTCCAGAGTGGTTTTGGAGATCTCTGGGAAGGGGCAAGCGGATACACTTAAAGTCTTTATTTACAGATATGTTTTCTCCTCAAAGTAAAACAATCCATGCCTAGGTTAAATTTTCTGAGCAGAGTTAGATTATAACCCAAAGAATACTTGATCCTGAATGATGTTTTCAAGTAATATTAAAGCTTTACAATTTGGATTAACCAGGGGGCACATCAGATTTTAATTTTTATATTTTCTAGAAATAAAAAATCTTTGTAGAGAAAATTACAGGTATACCGGCCAGCAAAAACATCTTTGTGGAACCTTGGAGCTATACATGTGAGAGAGAGATATATATATGTATATATATTTATATATATGTATATATATTTAAGTAGGCTTCACGCCCAGCATGAAGCCCAACACAGGCTTGAACTCATGACCCTGAGATCAAGGCCTGAACTGAGATCAAGAGTCGGACGCTTAACTGACTGAGCCATCTAGGTGCCCCCCAACTTCCACCTGTGGGGCTGCAGTGAAACCAAAAGTCATATGCACGGAGGCAAAATGTGAGAACCCAGGAGAGTAGACACTCTGTGAACCAAAAGCGCAAGTCCTGCCTAAAGGCATTACAATTCACTGTATAAAAACCCCTCCCAAAACCCACCACCAGGCGTGTCTGGAGGAGCTGCGATTTATGAACCCTACTCTGAATTTCCTTTGAACAAATTTGTCTCCATCAGACCTCGTTAGTTAGCTGGGGGACTGTGTGAACTTCGGAGAAATTGTCCAAGATAGGGAGGTGAGTCGGTCACTCAAGGTCGCCCGGCGAGCCACACCGACAGAGCCAGGACAGCAGACTCTCTGTCTCCTGTAAGCGTCTCCTCCTTCCCCTCTCCGGGTGCTGAGGCCATTTCTGCCTGGTGAGACGGGGTTGCCAAGCCCCGTAGCACTCAAGAGTCTCATGTTTTAACAAACCACAACGTGTTTGGAGGTTTCCTTCCCTACTGCCTGGTGCCAGTATCTCAACACCACATCCCGTTGCCCCAGCCCTTTCTCATTTTATTGTCTTTCCCTCGGAAAGCTACAACTCTACTTCGTTTCATCGATCTTTGCTTGGTCCAACTTCCAGGTGGCCCCATTTCCTTTACACTCATAAAAGGGTGAAATTGCAGCTTGTCTGGGACATCTCCTGGCCCGGGAGAAAGCCAGGCTGCCAATCTTGGAAGAAAATATCACAGAAAAAACAAAAAACCGAAAAGACCACTTAAAGTCAGTAACTGGCTGTGCCGAGTATCCGTACTTGTTAAAAACTGCAATCTCCAGTTTTAAATCCTTGTGTTAATAATACTAGCTGCCATTTAATGAGCTCTTTCTCTGGGCCAGGCACTGGCCTCGTTGCTTTACACATTATCTTATTTAATTCTCAGAGCACTGACATTATCATCTCCTATTTTCTTGCACAAGAATCAGATTTAGAGACTTAGATGCTCTGCCCAAGGTCACATCCTAATAAACGAGAAGCCAGGATTTAAATCTAGCTCTAAAAGGGTTCACAACCCCTTGTCTTAATCTTTCGCTCTCAGTGGCACAGAGTCTGCCTTGTGTTGGTGAATAACACCCCGACCACCACACATACAGTAAGGCCGTGGGGCAGCAGACTTGGACCTTTTTTTTTAGGTCTTGCTCTGTACAGTCTACAGATGCACAGGGTACATAAGGGAAGGAGGGCTAAGGATGACAGTGGAAACCTCTTTTAACCTGAAACTGCACTTTGGGAGGGAGGGAGCTATTAGATTTTCTTAGTCTCCTTTATTCCAAGGCCATAAATCGTGAAATCATCAGAAGAGGCAAAGCCGTGCCTTCTTCTATCATAGTCTTAGAATCCCAAAAGTCAGCCAGCTGTGACACTGAGTCTGTAATTTAATTAAACATCTTGAAGATGTCTCCAACAGATTGATGTCGGGCCACCTTCATGTTCTTGGAGAGGACTGCAAAAAGAGCTTGTCTATTTTACAGTCCATTTACTGAGTGTCGCCATCGTGGCCACAGCACACAGCAGGCCATTTGCCTTACGAAAATGGCCCACAAACTTCACACCAGTTTGGGGACTCAGTGGCTACTCATTTACCTACAGCTCAGCCATCTGTCGGTTTCACTTATCCTCATTTCTGGAAGATGAAATCCAAACAAGTGCTCTGACCGTGAGTAATTGAGACAGAACTGGAAAAATCTGGAACCTCTGCTGGACCCACTCACAAGTGACTGAGCATGAGGAAGTGACAAGCTAGGCCTCTGACCGGTTGAAATAAATGCTACAAAGCAAATACGTAAGAGAAAGGCCATACATCCACCCATCAAGCCTCTTCTCAGAAACTATTCCTACATCACACGTAGTTCTAAATGTTTGACATCTGGTTTTCAAGCCTACCACAGATTAAATAGAAGGGTGAGAAACAGACTCCTAGAGGAAACTTAGGTCAAGAAGGAAAAAGCAATAGAAAACACAAAAACATGTAAGTCTACGGAAGAACTCAAACTGTGCTATTTAGTGCTCAGAACAGCTCCACACACATCTCAATTCCTGAAGGGGATTGCTGTATTATAGGACAATATAATCATATTCAAAACGATGACCCTGAGCATCACACCTAGAGAAATGAAATCGTGCCCAGAAAGAAGGCAAGAATTTGCATATCAAACATTTTAGAGGTGTTCATATCATAAATGGTACAAAACAAAATAAAACAAACACCTTTAGGGGTTTTAGCAATAAACCTCTGAGCATTTAGCTAAACAAAACATCCCCCCCTACCTGAGGTTTTATTGTTCCTTGAGCCTCTAGTGTTTAGAGAGTTTTTGCCATAACTTTGCAAGTGACTTTCATGCTACAGCGCTTTGCATATAATGGCATGAACAATGGAAGTGCCAGGCTTCCAATGTGATGAATAAAACTAATAACCAGAATACAGGTCAAATTCTGTTACAACAAATACTGCTACTATAAAAATCACTTAAGCATCCCTGTTATCTCTAAGGCCCTGTCAATTGCCCATTTATTTCAAGCAATAGTCATTACAATCAAATTGGAGTATAATAAAAAGAAACTGGACCCTCACCACAAGTTGGATGTAACACGATTTAACCTGTAGTAACACATTCTCCCTTGTATTTCTCCAGTTCTTCGCTGCAAGAAGAATAAACCTTACGTAGACATGGTACCAGCCTGGGAAGCTGGTGTTGGGTAGTTGTTGCTAAGAGAAGAAAACTCAGAAGAAAGGACACACGGAGTTGTGTGGCAAGCCCTCTCTAGGGAATTTGGTCTCCAGGGCCACTTTTGACCTTAATCCTCCTTGGAGCCATCAACCACAGAGTTGCTTGCTTCTAATAGTGGTGTAATGCATATATTAAGCCCTGGAATGAAGACATGATTCATTTCCCATGGATCACTGAGCACTTTGTGGCAACCTAGCCCCGTTCTGATGACCCTAAGATAAAGAAATCCAGAAGCGTGCGACTTGAACCATCTTTTCTCCCATGATGCACTGCTGTCAACACCACATAATTGTAAAAGCCCATGCCATGCTGATTATATATAGAAATGATCTAAGTCAACTGCATTCCATTTGGTATACAGGCAAGGATTTTTCCATGCCTATCCATCTGTTGCTGGTGGCAATGATGAGTTTTGTCATTTGCTCCTTTTTTTTCTTCCTTCCTTCCTTCTTCCTTTCTTTCTTCCATCCTTCCTCCTTCCTTCCTTTCTTCCATCCTTCCTTCTTCCTTCCTTCCTTCCTTCCTTCCTTCCTTCCTTCCCTCCTTCCTTCCTTCCTTCCATCTTTCCTTCATTCATTCATTTGTTCCTTCTTTCTTTTTTTCCTTCCTTCCTAACTTCTTCCTTCCTTCCTTCTTCATTCATTCGTTCATTCCTTCCTTCCTTTTTTCCTTCCTTCCTAACTTCTTCCTTCCTTCCTTCTTCTTCTTCTCCTTCCTTCCTTCCTTCCTTGCTTCCTTCTTCCTTCCTTTCTTCTATCCTTCCTTTCTTCCTCCTTCCTTCCTTCTTCCTTCTTTCCTCTTTCTCTTCCTTTTACTTAAATATTTATGACTACATTGCAGCCAACATTTTGCAACACCCTCAGCACAGAAGGGATTAAATCATAATTCGCATCTGAATAGTACAATCAGCAATAGGAAGAGCAGCAGGGAGGAAAATTGTTCACCTTTTCTCGATGTTATAATGCCTGGCTTGGACCCCAGATTCATGTTATACTCTGAAGAAGTTCATAAATTCTGGGCACTGCTCAGCTTGGGGAGGCAGGCAGTATCCCTTCACACCTCAGGGTGAGATGAGTGGTCTGTTGAAGCTCTGCCATCCCAGAATGTGTTTGCCTCTGCTTGTTTTCTCCCCCCAAGCCAGAGTGTAGTTAAACATTTACATGTCCCAGGCCGGGAGACTGGGTTCAGGAGAGCTTAAATATTTTGCTTGGCTCTTGACGACATTGAGGCCGAGTGTGGTTCTCCAGCTTCAAGATGTCAGTTTGCTGCCTCACCATTTTTATTAGAATAGAGATTGCAGGTGTTGGTTAGGAAATAATTTTTCTGTGTTTGGTTTCTCTCCACGCATTTGGCCTTCCAGGACCTTTCGGACCAGGCTGGATGGCTGTATCCTGGTACCAAATTCGGCCTATTCCAAATGGAAAGAACCATGATAGAGGAGCAAGACTGTTCTTGGGCTCTGCAGTGGTGGCTGTGGTGGTGATATCAGTGGAGTGGTTATAGGTGGAGGTGATGATAAAGAAACCACTAGTGAGAATAAAGATGGGTATTTTCTCAGCTCTTAAACCAATTTCCCACTTGCTAACAGGTGGGTTCTGATCTATTTTCCCTAGAAAACACTGGCCTATCTGATCAAACAAGGGCATTCTTTCTGAGATCAGACCTTATGGACACTATGACCAAACTATACTTGCCTATTAATTTACTCAAAACTGGGTTGCCTGCTAAGCCCCCTTCCCCACCTCTGGCATGAAAACAAGACATGTGGAGGAAGAATTAGATCACCTGGAGTCCAGTGTTGCCTATGGCTTAGTGGTGCAAAGAAGCCAGGATTTCTAGAAGTATCTGTCTTTTGCCATTTCTGAGATGGTGAGAAAATCTATCCGGAGTGTTTATGCCCCTCTTGATAGCCAAGCCATAAGCTTCCTTTTATACTGTGCTATGAGCTTAGTCACTGCCCCCAGAAAAGACAATTTCACGATGACTTACTTCCTCATAATCATTGGAACAGTCTCAGGAGGACATGCACACTGCTGCATTCCTTAAGGCCTGGCACATTGTCAAGTGGCAAACTTGCGCAGCAAATAAGAGACCTGGCCTGGTTCACAAGGCTGTCAGAAGTGATCCAGAGTTCAGGCTTCCCCTGGCCTTTTATCCTCTCACCCTCTTTCCTCTGTGCCTCCGCCTCCTTTCCTTCCGGTCTCTCCATCTGGAAACCATGAGCCTTGTGGACTCCAGACACAAATTCTCAGATTTCAGATGTTTGGGAAATTTCTCTGCTTGGGTCATTCTTCAAGAGTAAGAGAATTCAATAAGGGTGGAAAAACAGCTGAGACCCTTCCACAGAAAACAAATAAGGGACGGCCATCCCCTCTGCTAACTCAGCGCCAAACCCCCAGCAATAATCTAACTTCAGAAAAAGTATTGAGATCCTCCCCCCACACACACACACACCAGAAGAGAACAGAATAGAAAAACAAAATCTCCGCTCATAAAAACATACTTTTCTCCCTCGTGAGGCATAAACACAACTGGCATCAGATAATACGACGTAATTGATTTTGTGTGTCTTACGGGGAAGGGAAGGGTCTCTGGAGAGTAGACCCACCAGTGGTGGAATGAAGGGAAAGGTAAGGTTTAGCCTAAATTGTTAGGGAGAAACTGTTAACATTACGAACCACTTGACTCCAGTGTTGAATCTCCAGGACAAAGAGCAAATGTGTGGTCTTCGGAAAATGAAACGAGGGTGCTCCTGATCCTGGGTTTAGAAACAGACAAACTTGGCTCTGGTACTGGCTCTGTCCTAAACTCTGAGGGATTAAAGGGGAAGCTGGATCTACAGGGCTTAGGACAGTACCTGTACTTAGGAAGCGGTAGCTTGTGAGGACTGCTTATCGTGATGACCGTCATGCATCCGAATGGAGTCTTCTTGGGGCCGTGGAAGATGGAGCTTGCCCTTACGTTGCCCCACACTGGCTCCTCTGCTCAACCTCCAACTCTTCCCCGAGGCCACCGCATAGCCCTCTCTGCCACACCCATCCAGTTACACTTTCGTATCCGTATCTCAAATTACATGCACTTATTTGTTCATACAGTAACTTTTTGAAGGTTGTATTGTTTGTTCACTGCTGTATTAGCAATGCTGACAAAATTGCCCGCCACAAAATAGATGTTCGAAAAATACTCGCGGACTCTGGGACTAACGTCTTGATAGCATTCATATCCAGTTACTCCAGATATTACATCTTGATGCAGAAAACTGGGCGACGCCCTTAGCGACATCTTTGCCACCAGGAGTGCCCAAAGCATGTGGTGCCACCAAAAGGCACCTGCTTTTCCCAGGAGGAGGGGGACGAGAGCTGGGAAACCTAGCTGCTGTCCCTGCTGTGCAGCGTTTGGCCGGTCAGCTTCCCAATCTAAACACTCCTAAAATAGGGGTAGAGTCTCTTAGATTGGATCTCTCTACCTCTTCCGGCTCTAACACTGTAAGATCTTAGCAAAGAGAGAGGGGACAGTAGGAATGGAAACATCCTGCCTCTAAGAAACCCCAACTCTTCCTCCCCTCCATGAGTGTGCATATGTATGTGTATGTGCGTGTGTGCACGTGCATATGGGTGATGTGTATGTATGCGTGTCCACGGGTGACTGTGTGTGTGCACACATGCGCACACACTGGGGCTATACCAGGAGAACTGGACTCCAACGTAGACTTTATAGGAGGGCAGCAATTCCCCAAGTGCTTTGGACCGAATATTCGCGTACCCCCCAAATTATACATTGCAGTTCTAACCCCCAGTGTGATGGTATTAGGAGGGAGTGTTGGTGAAATAATTAGGTCATTAATGTGGAGCCCTCATGAATGGGATCCATGCCCTTAGAAAGGAGGCCCCAGGGAGCTTGCTCCCTTGCCTCTTCCTCCACGTGAGGGCACGCTGAGAAATGGGCAGGCTGTCGCCTGGAGGAGGCCCTCACCAGCCCCTGACTGTGATCTCAGACTTCCGGTCTCCAGGACTGGGAGGAATCAACTTCTGCTGATCAATCATCCGGTTTATGGTGTTTTGTTCTAGCAGCCTGAGCAGACTGAGAACGAAGAGCGCATGAGCCATGAAAAAATGCACTGTAGTCAGGTAACTTGGGAAGTGAAAGAGGAGGCCACACAAAGTCCCTGTGGGACTCCTCAGACCTTCTAATATGTTCGTGAACATCACGGAGCCTCGAAGGGAACTGGGTATGGTGTCCCGGCATTCCATGTAACAGTTATAGAAACAGATTTAGAGAGGAGTCCCAATGACCTCATTTAACTGGTGAGAATATGGGCTGAAAGGGAATGAATGATTGGCCTGAGGTCATTGGGGAACCTGAGTTCTTATCCAGATTTGGGCATGATCTCCCAGAAGAGAAAGTCTGGTCAGTGACCCAGGAGCCCACATTAGAACATTCTGGGAAACACCCCACGCTTCCATCTTTGGTCCCAAAGGGAAGTGAGCTTTCCACAGGCTGGCGTTTCTAGCCTCGGGGCTTGCACAGACATTGGTGTTTAGCACAAGGAAATTTTTCTCATCAGGGCGGCATCATCTGGAATATGAGGTGCAGCTCTAACAGGCTGTGGTTCTCTCTCTCTCTCTCTCTCTCTCTCTGGTTCTCTTCCTCCATCCCCCACCCCCACCCCCATTCTCTTCTCCAGGCTGCATCCTGGGGTTACTGTTGTGGCAAGCAAAGGCAGCACTGGCCTGCTTGACTAAGACCTGTAGCCCCACGATACACCAGGCGCAGGGGAAGGTGCTCAGTAAACCTCGTGCATTGGCAGGACCCTTCCATCCCAGCTGACTGGTTACCTCCATTCTCAGGACTAGGAAACTGATGTGTAAGTTCATTGAAAATGGAAGTCTGTGGGGCGCCTGGGCAGCTCCGTTAGTTAAGCTTCCAGCTCTCCATTTCAGCTCAGGTCATGGTCTCACGGTTCGTGAGTTCAAGTCCCTGCATTGGGCTCCACGCTGACATTGTGGAGCCTGCTTGGGATTCTCTTCCCCCCCCCACCCCCCCGCACTTGCACATGTTCTCTGTCTCTCAAAATAAATAGATAAACTTCAAAGAAATGGGGGTTTGTGTCTGGTCTCTTACAGTGGACCATGGACCATTTTCAAATGCCTTCTCTGGCACTTTGGCATCAGTGTGGTGGTGGTCAGACGGGGCTGGGAAGTACCAGCGAGAGTGAGTGTGTGTAATACCAGAGGGAAATGTGGTTATAAAAAAAAGACTTGGCACCCCTCCCAACTGCCGTTCATTAAACATGAGGTCAACATTTTATTTCTCTTTTTTTTTTAATTTTTTTTTCAACATTTTTTATTTATTTTTGGGACAGAGAGAGACAGAGCATGAACGGGGGAGGGGCAGAGAGAGAGGGAGACACAGAATCGGAAACAGGCTCCTGGCTCCGAGCCATCAGCCCAGAGCCTGACGCGGGGCTCGAACTCATGGACCGCGAGATCGTGACCTGGCTGAAGTCGGATGCTTAGCCAACTGCGCCACCCAGGCGCCCCAACATTTTATTTCAAGGATAGGATGGTCCGCACCTTTCTCTGGGTGTGGTGTGTAGGCGTGGGGACGGGTGGGGCATTGGAGGCCATGCCCCCAAGTGCATAACACACTCCGAAACAAAAGCCCCGACCCCCTTTTTAGACAAGACCATTTAGCGACCATCTGTTGTCATTCCAGCATCCCCGTTTACAGGGTCTCACCCCTCCCCCTCACTTCCAAATGGCTTTTCAAAGTATTTCTTCCAACTCCACGTAGTTGTCTCCCTGAAAGGAGTTTGTATAAGTGCAATGTTCCATCTCACTACAACTTTAGTGAGGTTTTTGCACCCCCTCAACAGAGCGGTCACGTGTCATGCGGGGTGTGCGTGTGCGTGTGTGTGTGTGTGTGTGTGTGTGTATCATCAGGCTGGTGATGCAGTCATGACCCTGTTCCTTGTACAGAAAGTGTGCGTGACACCCTCTGTGCACTTGCGGGCCGTCTTGTACAGAGTTCATGCCCTTCTGAGGAAAGAAGAGACACAGGGTTGTATTTTCTTAGGAGATTAGTAGATCCACTGCAATGTAACGAGAGCATTTAGCAATGGTAAGAAATAAATACCCCCCACTTGCCGGAACAGCTGTCTCCCCTCGGCCTCCTCCTTCTCACCCCTTTCCTTAGTGCACTCTGACCCTTTCTCTCCCAGGAACAAAGGCACGGCATCCACAGGAGCTCGTGGACACAGCATGTCTCAAAGAAGCCATCACCCCCGTGGTCCCCGGTTCTCCTCACGACAGTTCACGCTAATCAAGGGATTCCGTTTCTAGGAATGCACAACGCTATGGCCTTGAACTGGATCTACCCCCATCCCATTTCGTGTACTCTTAGCCTAACACAGCAGAACACTGAGACAGCCGGTTAATTTAATTGAGAGGAAAACCACTTCAACCAGCTGTTTTGGCAGAGGTTAAATAGAACCAGTACAACGTTGACTGCATTATGCATCTAAAAGAGAGGTTTTGTGGGCATAGCTGGAGTAAAATCCTCTCGTGACCTTGAGTTTAACGTCCTTGTATCAACACCAAACTCAAAGATTTGTCAATGAAGACTCAAGATGACCACACTTCCAACAATCAGCTTCCCACTGGCTTCTTCTCATGGACAAGTTCATTACGCCTTTCACTCAAGCTTTCTCTTCCTGAAATGGAGGTAGGAGTGAAAAATGGATCAGGAAGCCTGGGCCTGACATGTCTTAAGTCACTTTAAATGCGTAACTTACCCGCCCTGTGTCTCCATTTCTCCATCTCTAAAATGGGGATAATAATAGAACCTGACACACTGATGAGAACGATCAAATAAGATAATGCGTGAAAAGTGCTTAATACAGTGCCTGGCAAATAGCCCTCAAATAAAATAGTTACAATCAATATTAGCATTACTATAACACATTGATGAAGTATGAAAAAAGATTTTCAAAAGGAAATTTGGTGGTATCCAATCCCATTTCTAGATCTCTCTAACAAAGAAATATGACACATATACAAAGCTTTTTGCATACAGTGTTCATGTAACATTTTTTCTAATGGCAGAAATGTGATGACTTAAGTATTCATCAACAGGAGGATAGCTGAGTATTTTAGAGTCTGCCCGTGTAGAGGAGCACCGTACAGAAAATTGAGGGTGGGTTTCTTACTGCCTGCTCAGTGCAGCCAACAGTGCCTTTGAAAATCACCAAGTTCTCCCTGTTTAGATTGGCAATCACAGCTTTCCTTCCTGTAATCACAGAACATTCTCGGGGATGCTAATGAGATGATGATTTTGTTTTACTGGGAAGAATGGATTTGCATCACTCAAGCCAAACTGAACAGGCACAAACCCTGAAGAGGAAGGGTTGGCTGAAAAACACCCTTAATCCTAGTGCAAGACCATTTTGTCTCTGTGACCTTCCAGTCATTGGGACGTTAGGACCCAATGAGGTAAGGCCCTGACTTTGGATCATTGGAAACCCTCCTCAGAGCTTTCTGGCCTGAGCAAAAGAAGAAGACTTCATCTGCTTGACCATGTTAAAGCAGAGAAAGTAGACGGACTCTCCCCGTCCCTCATGGCTCTCCACTCCCAACTGCTGGTTCTGCTCCCTGGGGTTTACCTGTTCACTGCAGCCAAAACCACTAGGTTGGGAGTTGAGCTGGCAAGTCAGCCACTTTGCCACTCTCCAACCTCTGCTCCTCCAGAATGGACTCCCCATTCCTGCTCTGATTTCTACCAGCCAGGAACACTGATCAAGCTCCTCTTCCTCGGAGCACCTGGGTGGCTTAGTTAAGTGTCCGTCCAACTCTTGATTTCGGCTCAGGTCATGATCTCGTGGCTCATGAGATCAAGTTACATGTCAGGCTTGGTGCTGGCGGTGCTGAGCCTGCTTGGGATTCTCTTTCTCCCTCTCTCTGCCCCTCCCCCGCTCATGCTTGCCCTCTCTCAAAATAAATTAACATTTAAAAAAAAGTCCTCTCCCTCAAAACAAGAGCTGTGCTCTCTTCATCAGAGGTTCTTGTCTTGTTTGGGTTTCTTCTGTGCCTCCCTGGGCTGCTGTGTGCTTCCTTTACCCTGGACTCCATTTTCCTTGCAGAGGCAGGTGCCATTTTACTTCAGTTTCATGAGAGAGCAGGAAAGAGCTCAGACCACAGAAGGAAACGCATTGTAATTCTAGGTGCTCCTTATACCAGCATATCCCACCTCCTAGTATAGTGGTCCCATCACATATATTATTGAGCACTGTATTTTGACCTTCACTCTTCAGAGGCCTTCCTCCTTGCTTTTGAGAGGCAGAATGAAAAAGCTGGGGAGAAAGCTTTTTCCCTGTGAGAAGTGAGAGCATGCAATCAACAATGAGTTTGAAAGCACAGTGAAGAGAAAGTGTCACATTCTATGTGCTGTTAGCAACCGGGGGGGCTGCTCTAAACTGCCCTGAAGGGAGATTATGATCCCTGGTTGCCCCTCAAGAGCTGTTGTTCTCCATTCGAGGTCGACCTTTCTTCTTGCTCCCATTTTGGCACACATTTTGATGAATAGTGACACCTAGATATAAATTAGGCCACACTGAATCCTTGGCTTCTCCCCTCTCTTGCCCCTGTAGCTAATTTCCCCATTAACAGGAACCAGACTGCGTTTGCCCATGCAGTACCATATTAGGCCAGCAGGGGTCTGACATTAGTTGCTTTTAACCCACAATGACTGACTCCCTCCCCGGTGATGGCTCTGTGAATGAACTTGAAGTGAGAAGCAAAGGGCCATGGTTTGAGATAGCAGAACTCTTAAGTATAAATAGTGCATCCATTTCTGTAGTAAGACTATAAACAGTTCATCCCACAGGGCCCTGACGTTTCCTTATCCAAAATGAAGTGCCCGATTTAATCCGGTTTTCATGTTTACCCAGAAAATACATTCATAAAGGTAGCTACCTTAATCAAGGAGATTGGGCCATCCAGGTTTCTGTCCCAAACAACCCACCAGTTGCTGTTCAGTCCCTAAAGATGCTGTGAGGGCCAATGTTGTTGTTAATCAAAAAGTATCAGGATGCCTGGATGGCTCAGTTGGTTGAGTATCCGACCCTTGATTTTGGCTCACGTCATGATCCTAGGCTCGTGGGACTGAGCCCTGTGTCGTTGGGCTCCACATGAAATCTGCTTAAGATTCTTCCCCTCTCTCCCTCTGCTCCTCTCCCCCGCTTGCACTCTGTCTCTCTCTTAAAAAAAAAAAAAAAAAAAAAAAGAATATAAAAAAAAAAAAAAAAAAAAAAAAAAAAAAAAAAAAAAAAAAAAAAACCAGTATCTAAAAAAAGCAAATCAAATGTCTCCAATTTGTAGACACTGTTGTAAAGAAAAACATGAATTTAGTATTTCTGGATCACTTTTTAGTTTGGTATTTCAAACAATGAGTCTTTATGATTTCCTTGAATATATTTTTATTGTGGATGATTATTAGTTATGATGATTATTAGTTACAATAATTATTAAATACCTAAGGAATGTATTGGGCTTTCCAGTTTTCAAAGCCCTTTCACACATTACCTCATCTGTTCTTTATTACAAGAAAGAAATTATTAGCCTCATTTTATAGCCAATGAAATTGAGGCTCAGAAAGGGGAAGAGTTGCCTGAGATCACACAGCTAATTACAGCAGAGCCGGCAATTTTTCATGCCAACGCAGCGAAGTCCCATGTATATTAAAGGACATTTACATGTGCAAACATTTATATAATGCAACCCTATTATGAATTGTACTTTTTTCAGCAATTAACCTAATTTTACTTATTAGTATCTATTTATATCTTGTTGCTGTGCTGGAAAGTAATAATACTGTAATTTCCTTACATTATGGAGTGCGTGCTTTTTATTAAGCTGCCCGTTCTCTCCCTTCACGTAGCCTATTTCTATGTTCTGCTCTTTGATGAGATGGCAGGAAGTGGCAAGACTCCGATCCTGCAGGATTCACAAATCCTCCCTATCTTCAACAGGCCACCTCATGCAGACCGAGAAGAACAAACTGTATGCAACCAGTAGGGCTGGTGCTTGTCTCCTGGGAACCGGGACCCATTGAGGACAAGCACAGAGAGGCTAGCTTGCCCACCCTGGCGCAAGCTACGCGCCATGCGGTGCTGGAGCTGAGACCTGTCCCACCACGTTCGCAGTCACTGGGGCACCAACCACAGGACACCTCCGGATGGTAGAAACAAGTAGCAGGAAGGGCTGTAAACCGTCCCTGCCGGAAGCCCGGGTGCTTGTGAAGAATAAATGAAAAGGGATAGGTTATTACACCCTGGAGAAGAATGGAGGGAAAAAGACTTTATGGATTTCAAAGAACTTTATGGACAACATTATGATTTTGATACTAACCACTCTGAGCTGCTCGGTTCTCTCAGAATGTCACTTCTTTTTCACCCTTCCCTTTTATTTCCAAGTTTAGTGACCCAGACAACATCAAGGAAAGAGATCTTGAGCCCTGGGATCTGCGTGGCCTCCTCTGCCACCTGTGCCCGCATTCTGCAAACTGTCACCAAACGGGGCGCTTGGGGTCCCGCACCCCACGGCAGCTATGCGGCTGCTCCCGGAAGTGCAGCGGGCACCGCCCCTTCTGGGACTGGAAGCGCCCTCGCCTCCCGGCTCACTGCCCAGCCCGATTGGCCTTAAAGGAAGCCCCACCCCCTCTGTCAGTGAGTGACTCAGAATGAGCACGTGACCTGCAGGGGCTTCTGGGAGATTTCCTCACGCATACAAGAAAGCCGCAAGCAATGCCTGAGTGTGATCCTTTCTCCCGAGAGGGAAGCAGACGTAGGCGTGCAAAGTAGAAGGCCAGGTGACTTGGGACTCGCTATGACTTGTCCACAGAGCGCTCTAGCGGACGTAAAGCTCTAACCTTCACAGCAGCCCTGCAAAGAAAGTCTCTGGTTCAGGCCATTCTGCAAATGAGGAAACCGGGGCTAAGGGAGGTACAGAGAGGTGACTTAAAATCAGTTAAGGAGTTAGAGTTCAACCAGTTAGAGTGAAATCAGAGTTCAACCCAGCCCAGAGCTATCTGCCCCCAACACCTGGTCACCCTTCATCACCCCGTCGATCACTTGCCCAGAGGGTGGGGGGAGTTAGAGCAGACCCTTCTGCACTAGTCTAACCAGGGAACTCACACACCCCAGGTATACCTCCTTCCCTCCACCCCACCCTTCTTCCCGAAACTCCCTCTGCTCAGAATGCCCCTGGCCGTCCTCTCCCGCCAACGAAATTCTTTCCATTCTCCAAAGGCCACCTCTAGGTTGAATTCCCGTTCTGCCTGCGAAGCATGCTACATCTCCTCCAGCCCGTGCAGCGTGCTTCCCTAGCTGAACTTCTGACCGCTTCATCTGTGCCCTAGGTTTGGCAATTCCCCGAGTTTGTGTCATTCTTTGGGTTTTGATTTATCAACATTTAACTCTTACGGTTGACCATCAGGTTCTCCTGAGGCCTATTTCCAGCTTATATATGCATCTCCATATCTTCAGGAATGAGGTCTGACGTCAGAGGGGTGTTCCTTCCTGCAGGGACCTGCATTTTCTGTGTCTTTGTTCCCCTCAGTGCTCTGTGAGCCAAAGAGGCTCTTCCCCTGTCCCAAGTGTAATTAGTTTCCACCCTCTAGATCTTTGCTCAGGCCATTGCCCCTGACTGGAATACTGTCCCTTTCTTCATTTCTACCCTGGAGTATAATAATGTCTCCTTCAATGACCTGGGGACTGGATGAGGGAAAGATCCTAGTCAATGTCATCTTTCTATCCTCACAGCACCTAGCACAGAGCCTGACACATAGGAGACGTTCACTCAATGTTGAATTGACTTCTGCTCAGATTTGTGATTGGAGCTTCACGTATTAACAGGACCTAGAGGAAAACTTTTCTTTGGACTGGGTCTCCCAAGGAGGTAGTATTTTACAGTCAAGGTGGTATCATACTTTTCAAAGCTATGACTTATCAGTCTCTCTCATGTATTTTAAATAACACTTTAATTTTGGCTCTTGACCGTAGGCAGTGTTACAAAGCCTAACTTTTTTACAGTCTGTAACACTGATAAATTAAACCCAGGGTGTGCACATGTGTGGTAACACCCCCACCCCCAACACACACACCCGAAAAGGCTCAGACAAGGCTCGAGAAGTAGGGGTGCAGGATGGGGGGGTAATAAAATCCATAGACACCTTCAAGACCGTGTTGCACTTAACAACTTTGACCTCTTCTGACCAGATGTTGGTAACAAGGAACTATGAGACACCGAAATTTGGCTCACTCTCCCTGCCTTAACACCAGCAGCCAATAGCAGAAAGTCGAGAATATACTCAAAAGGCACAGAAAGATTGAACAGAGCTCTCACCCACCTACTTTCCTCCCCTGCCAGCTTTGAGTTATAACAATAACAGGAAATGAAGGGCACCCGGATGGCTCAGTTGGTTGGGCGCCCGACTTCAGCTCAGGTCATGATCTCACGGTTTGTGGGTTCGAGCCCCACATTAGGCTCTGTGCTGACAGCTCAGAGCCTGAAGCCTGCTTCAGATTCTGTGTCTCCTTCTCCCTCTGCTCCTCCCCCACTTGTGCTCTCTCTCTCTCTCTCTCTCTCTCTCTCTCTCTCTCTCTCTCTCAAAAATAAATAAATGTAAAAAACATAAAAAAAAAAAGTAATAGGAAATGACTCTATGTTTTAAGAAATCCTCCTGGAGAGACAGTATTGCCTAATGGTTGAAACCACGGGCACTGGGGGCAAAAAGACCTAAGGTCAAGTGCAAAGTCTACCACTTTCAACAGAGGGTTATCTATTTCCTTCTGCCACAAGGGTAGAGCCCTCATGAATGGCTTAGTGCTCATAAAGAGATCTCTCATAATTCTCCGTGACTTAGGGCCATCTCTTCGCTTGGATGCCACAGTCTGAATCTTTGTGTCCCCCAGAATTCAAATGTTGAAATCGTAACCCCCAAAAGGGATGGTTTTAGTAAGTAGGACCTTTGGGAAGGGATTCAGTCATGAAGGTGGAGGCTTTGTGAAGGCGGGATTGGCACCCTCATAAAGGAGATCCCACGTCTCTCTCTCCCTAGCCCGTTCTGTCATATGAGGATATGGTGAGAGGTCTGCAACCAGAAGAGGGACCTCATCCAACTAAGCAGGCATCCTGATCTTGGACTTCCAGCCTTCAGATCTGTGAGCAATGAATTTCAACTGTTTATAAGTTTCATGGCCTATGGAATTTTTTTTTTTTTTAACAGCAGAGCAAAGGACTAAGGTGAGCTTTGAGCACATTTCTGAGCCCCTCAAAGCTCTGACTTCCTCATCTATGAAAACCTACCTCACCAGCGTTTGGTCTAAAGTTATAAATGGAAAGATGTTCTACGAACAGGAGCTCATAGGATCTGCACACGCTCTGGCCCTCTCTCTACTGGAATCTCATTTTGCAAACAGGGTGGGTAGAGAGCTACTTTCTCTACTGTCTCCTGCCACACTCAGAAAAATAACACAGAGAGCTGGTCCCTATGATTAAGCCTCTTTCTCTTTCTTCCTCCGGGGGTTCACTGCCTGCCACACTGCACATACCCCTGGTGGCTGTCTCTGTCCTTACTCAAGGCACTGCAGAGGAGTGGGTTAGCATGTGGGCTTCAGAGACAGATTGTAAAGGTTTGAATTCTGGCTCCATCTGGCCTGTCCAAACTTTTCTGTTTGCCCTAAACTGTCCCAGTTTTAGCACTGAAAGTCCCATATCCCAGGAAACCTCTCAGTCCCAGGCAAAGCAGGACATTTGATCATCCATACTCCACTACTTAGTAGGCTGTGGTCCTAGCTAACATTCTCTCTCCATACTTTGGGGATTTGAACAATTGTATACTCATCCTTGGCGTTGGAAGGAAAGGAGCGAGTGTCCCACAGACTCACTCAATGTTCACGGTCTAACCCCCTAAGTCCACCAAAGGGCCCACCCCCAGGAGGCCTAGGCCCCATCTCAGGCAGAGATGCCCTCAAGAAGCTTTGAAGTGCCTGATCTCAAGTTCATCTCTCCCCTTCTGGTGGGAGGGAGCTTTAACACGACCACACTGGGGCAGACACTGTGCTGACACCCCCACCTGTGTGTCCGAATCCACCTTTAAATCTATACTCTCCCCAAGTGAGAATGAACCCAAGGACAGGGGAGACCATCGGGGTTGAAGGAAATGAGAAGTCTTTCTGGGATATCGGGTGGAGGCTGGAGGTGAGGGGAAGGTGAACAGAAATGGGCTGGCTGCTTCTCTTTAATGAGAGTGGAGCGGTTGTCTTCCTCCGGGGTGCATCAACACACTAATGAACCTGGAAATCAATCCTTGTTGCTGTGCAGGGGGTTGGACCAGGTCAGCCAGCAGCCCAGGCTTTACGACTCAACACCCCACAGGGAAGCTTCCGGTCCCCTTCCAGGTTGACATTAAAATAAGAGGAGTGGCCACCACATGGCTGGCTGTGCCAAGTTACATCTCCCAGGGTGGCCTTCTGCTTTTATGGCTCAGCACTTTACATTTTGCTGGGTGTTTAGAATTTTGCAACAACTCTTCAAGGTAGGCAGTATCAGTATCCCCGTTTTCCAGATGAAAAAAAAAATCTAGACCTAGAAAGTCAAAGGGATTTCTACCGTGTCTCGTAACTACCGTACAAGCAGGGATTAAGAGCAGTGGTCTTCAAACGTTTCTATCTCACAGCCCTATCAGGAAAATGTTCTGAGCAATAGCTCCAAGACACATGCATAAAATTCATTTATAAAATACAGTCGTGACTGTTGTGTTAATATATTAAATATACAGTAAAACATGAAAATAAACATTAAGAGCACATGGGATCAGGGGGCGCCTGGGTGGCTCAGTCGGTTGAGCATTCAGTTCTTAGTTTCAGCCCAGGTCATGATTCCAGGTCATGGGATCAAGCCCTGTGTCAGGCTCTGTGCTGAGCATGGAATCTGCTTAAGATTCTCTTTCTCTCTGTCGATCTCTCTCTCTTTCTCTCTCTCCCCCGCCACTCCTCACCCCTGCTGTCACTCTCTCTCTCTCTCTCTCTCAAAAATTAAAAAATTAAAAAAAATAAATTAACTTGAAAAATAGAAAACTTTAAAAAGAAAAAAAAAAGCATGAATGAGATCAGACGCATTAACAGAAGGTCAAATGTTTGCTTCTGTCACCCCAGTAGATCATCTTGTATCAGTGATGTGGGCACAACCCAAACACCTACTGCAGCCAAGCTGGCAATATAAATAAGTGGAGTGGCCTGGGTGTAAGAGAATCTATGGGAAAGCAGATGAGGAATGGCAACAGATTTGCAGCCTCAGTGTTGGACAGTAGGGAGTGGTGAGGACTAGGGCAAAATGAGAGCAAATCTCCCATTTAAAGGAGGTAGCTGTCACTCAGCGTTAGTTGATTGTTGCCATATGAGAATATGGGCCCAGGGTTTCCAATCTTCCCATTTTTCCATAGAAGTCGGAAATTCGGGTTTTTATGTGAAATGGCACACAATTTTAAGCTGTTGGCCACTGATTTCATTTTTTTTTTTTACAAAATTTCAGGGTCCAAATGGGTCAAAATCAGCTTGCAGTCCTCTGAAGGGCAACCATGAGAGTAAAGGTAGGATCTTGGCCTTTGTATCCAGTCTTGATTTTGAATCCTAGCTCTACCTTGCACAAGTCATTTAACCTCTCCATGCTTCTGTTTTGGAGCCAGGCAAATGGAAATAATAATACCTTCGTTTGAGGGTTATGATGTGTGTGAAGCATTTAGGACAGTGCCTGGCACATAACAGAGGCTCAATAAATAATACCCGTTGTCAGTGGGGGCCCACCTAGTACTCAGCCCTGCTGACTGCAGACCTAATTTTCTTTCCACTCTTAAAAAGGCTTAAACAGAACACCCCCAGCCAACTTCCAATCTACGTTTTGCAGAATTCATTCTCCTGCCCAGAAAGGCAGTGCTTTCTACCCAGGTCTCCTCACTCCCGAGAAGAATCCAGAAGCAAAAGGAATGAGCAGGCTGTCTCTCAAGTAGGCTGCAGTAGGAGGTGGTGAAGAGCTGGGAACGAGCACTGGAATGGGAGTCAGATGGTCTGAGCACTAGTCCTGGCTTGGCCGTGCCCAAGCCATGTGAACTTGGACAAAGGACTGAACTACTCCAGGCCTCTGTTCTACTATGTAGAAGTGGACACTAATGTCCACCTGCCCCCAACGCAACCCTCCCCCAACCCTTCCCCTCCCTGCTTTGTGCCCCCCTGGGGTTTGACCGCAGTAGACTCCCCCCTCCTCTGGTTCCCAGGAGGGTTTGGCAGATGAAATGCACCAGCAGGTGAGCAGTGAGGGGGAAGGAAGCAGAGGCAGAGTGCTCATTCTCTCTGTGCACAGTGGCCGGGGGGCGGGGCTCCCCTGTGTGAGGCCACGGCGCCTGCCAGGACATCTGCTGTAGCTCCAGCTCCTGCTCTGGCTCTCATCTTGTGGGGGATCCACTGCCTCCCCTTCCCCTGTGCCCCCCAGGGACGGCAGGGCTCCCCAGCACTGCTGGCCCAAGGGGGACTCCGGCACCCGTTGTTGGTTTCCCTTAAGCCTGTCACGCCTGTGTGAGTGGAGCCTCCTCAAGCCCCACCCTCACCCTGACGGCGCCGTCTTTCTTGCCGAGACCCCGACCATTACACATACACAGCACGTGTGTTTTTACCTTGGAGCTATGGATGCGGAAGGCACTCAGTGTTGCTGGAATTAATTTGAAATCATAAGCTTTTCTGCTTCAGCCTCAGGCTGCCAGAAAATCCAATTATCCAGATCCCTCATTCCCCGAGTGCCCCGTCCATTGAAATCCATACACACTGATGGGCGATTTGTTCATTCACAAATGTTTGCCATGCAACTCTGATGGGCCAGGCCCTGGACCAGGTTCTGAAGATCCGGGTGAGAACGAGCAAGCAGTGTCCTTGTCTTTTTTAGAATTTATATTGGGGCGCCTGGGTGGCTCAGTCGGTTAAGCGTCCGACTTCAGCTCAGGTCACGATCTCACGGTCCGTGAGTTCGAGCCCCGCGTCCGGCTCTGGGCTGATGGCTCAGAGCCTGGAGCCTGCTTCCGGTTCTGTGTCTCCCTCTCTCTCTGCCCCTCCCCCGTTCATGCTCTGTCTCTGTCTCAAAAATAAATAAATGTTAAAAAAAAAAATTAAAAAAAAAAGAATTTATAGTCCCATGAAATTATATGGAAAATGTTACCAGAGGGACAACCTCTGACTGGCCAGAGTTCCCTGTGGGTCTGAGGACCCAAGGGTGCTCCCATGGGACTCTATGAATGTGTAATTAGTTTGCAGCCAGCAGCATGATTTACTGACCCAACTCCTGTTCAGAACTTGTAGCTACCTTCTACTTGGGTAGCTATGGAGAACAGCTCTGGTTAAAAAGACAAGCATAGGGTGGCACAGTTGGTTAAGTTTCTGATTCTTTTTTTTTTTTAATGGTTATTTATTTTTGAGAGATACAGACAGAGCATGAGTGGGGGAGGGACAGAGAGAGAGAGGGAGACACAGAATCTGAAACAGGCTCCAGGCTCTGAGCTGTCAGCACAGAGCCTGACGCGGGGCTTGAACTTGGGAACGGCGAGATCGTGACCTGGGCCAGATTCGGACGCTTAACCGACTGAGCCACCCAGGTGCCCCATGCAGCCGACTCTTGATCTCAGCCCAGGTCATGAGCTCACAGTTTGTGAGTTCGAGCTCTGCATCAGGCTCTGTGTTAATGGTACAGGGCCTGCTTGGGATGCTGTCTCTGCTTCTCTCTGCCCTTCCCCTGCTTGTGCACTTGCTCTCTCTCTCTCTCAAAATAATAAATTAATTTAAAAAATTTTAATAAAAAATAAAAAGACAAGCATAAATCATCAGGATGGGGCTCACAGGGAAGTCTTTGATTTTCTTACAAATAGAAACAGACTCTGTGGGTATGAACCTTTGCTCTCTTTCTGCCCCTTCCTTTTTACCTACCTAGAACAAAGGTGCGATATTTGGAGGCACAGTGACTGCCTTGGGACTGAGATGACAAGCCAGCCCTCTAAGGGTGTCAGAGCAGGGAGACAGCAGGTATCACTGAGTCCTGGACTGCTTAGCTCCAGATTTGCATAATACCACTCCTATATGTTCAAGCCACGGGTAGGCAGGTAGTATTACATACATTCAAGGGAATCCCTATCTGGAGGAAATTCTCAAGATTGTCTGATCCAACTCCTTCCCTTATATATGGAAACTGAGACACAGTGAGGGAAGGATCTTGCCCCAAATCCCACAACTGGACCAGAACTCGTGTCTCCCAGCCAGTCCCAGTGCATCCTTACAAGCTCCTACAACCTGTGCGAAGATTTGTGAGCTTTATGTGTGTGTTTCCACTGTTTGCCTAGTTCACAGGTCCTTTGGAAACAGATCTCATGTCTTTGGTCCTTCTTGGCCCCCTTAGAAAAATAACTTACATGCATATTCATGAGCAATAATACATGCTTCTTGTATAACCCACTGAGTTGTTGGGGGGGGGGTTGTTACACAGCAAGAGCTAACCAATACATACCATTTACTATAGGACAAATCTATGCTGAGAGCTTACATAAATACACCAATTCATACAACAGGCCCACGTGGTGGATATTGTCGTCTTCATTGCATGGATGAAGAAACTGACATTTAGAATGTTTCAATAACTTGCCCTTAGTCACACAGTAAGAAGTGGATCCAGGATTTAAATCCAAGCATTCTGACCCTAGAACTATCCTAGGATCTCCTTTCCTTCAGTAGCCTCTGCCTTTTGTTCCTTGTAAGATCAGTTTGGCTGTAAAATCTTAGGACTTTTTTTTTTTAAGATCTTGTCGCAGTACCCGGAACCTCTTGGAGGGACAAGGGATTGGATGCTTTTGGCTAGTGCCTCAGTGGACATCCTGAACAAGCCTGACTTGGCCAGCATGTCCATTTCCTCTTTCCCACAAATCCCGTTAGCTCTTCCTGCAAGGTTTGTCTGGATTCGGGACTTCTCATCACCTCTTTTCCTACTGGTACAGTCCAACCCACAGCCCCATTTTACCTGGGTCACTGCAGCAGCCTCTTAGCTGGCCTCCTTGCCTCCACTCTTCCCCACCATGGCCCTTTTTTCATAGCAGCTGGAGTGATCATTTGAAAACTAAAGCCAGATGATGGCAGTCTGTGCTTCGATACCCTTTGTGTTTGTTTTAAGAGCTGCCATAACAGAATACCACAGACTGCCTGGCACACACAATAGATTTCTTTCCTCACAGTCGTGGAGGCTGGAAGTCCACGATCGGGTGTTGGCAGTTTGGGTTTCTTCTTAAGCCTCTCTCCTCGACTTGTGGTCCTCACGTGGTCTTTTCTCTATCCCCATGCATCTTGGTATCTCTCTCTGTGTCCAAATTTCCTCTTCGTATAAGGACATCAGTCATCCTAGGTTAGGGCTCACTGTAATGGCCTCATGGCAGTTTCATCGTCTTCAAAATCCGTCTCCAGATACAGTCATATTATGAGATACGGGCAGTTAGGGCTTCAAGGTATTAATTGGAGGGGGGAGGATATAAGTCATCCCGCTTATAACACCTTTTAACAATTTCCCAAACTTGGCATAGAATCCCAGGTCGATACTACATCCTCTAAGGGTCCGTGAGATCTGGGCCACGTCTCCAACTTTATGTCCCTCTGCTCTCCCCTGTGCTCAGTACACTCCGGTCACACTGGCCTCCTAGCTCTTCATCGCCACAACACATGCCCCTGACTTCAGGCCTTTGCACTTTCTACTTGTTTGCCTGGAACATTCCTTCATCCCCAGATATCTACAAAGGCTTACTCTGCCTTTGTTCTCGGTTACTTTGCCCAGATATTACCTCCATGACAGTCTAGCTTCTTACTTTGCTTTTTTTTTTTTCCTTTGGAACATTTATTACTGCCTGCCATTATCTTATGTTTATTGTTCAACTGTCTGTCTCCCCCAGCTGAATCTCAACTCCAAGAGGCAAAGGCTTCATTTGTTTTGTTCCCAGAAAAATCCCCAGGGCCTAGCTACAGCAATGCTACTCACAATATTGCACCAATAAATGTGTGAAGGAAAATGAAATGAAAGAAATGAATAAATGAAAGAAATGAAATAGCATGAAATTAATTGAATAAAAAGAAATTAAAAATGAAAGCCCTATGCAAGTAAGAAAGAAAATCCTTTTTTAGGTCACCATGACCTTTGTTCTTAATTCCAATCTTTGACCTAAGAGTTAACCGCTTATCTTCCAGAAGCTCAATAAGCATCCTAGAACATTTAGCAGAAAGTCTCTCCCAGGTTGTCAGCAACTGATCCCAAATGCAGGAACCTAGAAACTTGCAAAGATTTTCTCCCTACTCTCTTCTTTATCACCTGCAACCAATCAGCCTATGACTTTGACAGTAAAGTGCAGATGGCCCCTGGCTGACCATGATTCAACACAAGATTTTTTTCTTTTTCTTTTTAATATAACTTATTGTCAAATTGGCTTACATACAATACCCAGTGCTCATCCCAACAAGTGCCCTCCTCCATGCCCATCACCCATTTTCCCTCTCTCCAACCCCACCCCCCCCCAACCACTCTCAGTTTGTTCTCTGTATTTAATAGTCTCTTGTGGTTTGCCCCCCTCCCTCCCTCTCTGTTTGTAACTATTTTTTTCCCCTTCCCTTCCCTCATGGTCTGTTAAGTTTCTCAAGATCCACATATGAGTGAAAACATATGATATCTGTCCTTCTCGGACTGACTTATTTCACTCAGCATAATACTTCCAGCTCCATCCACATTGCTGCAAATGGCCAGATTTCATTCTTTCTCATTGCCAAGTAGTATTCCATTGTACATATAAACCACATCTTCTTTATCCATTCAGCAGTTGATGGACATTTAGGCTCTTTCCATAATTTGGCTATTGTTGAAAGTGCTGCTATAAACATTGGGGAACAAGTGCCCCTATGCATCAGCGCTCCTGTATCCCAACACAAGATTTTTCAAACTGATGATGGTGTGAAAGTGATATGCACTTGGTAGAAACTGTACTTTGAATTTCCATCTTTTCCCTGGCTAGTAGTAAGTGTATGGTCCTCTCTGGGGCCGATGGGCAGGGCAGCCACCACTCCCGGTCAGCCCCGCGATGGCGAGGGTCAGCAATGCTATGCTGACAACCAACTGTGGGCTAATGTAAGTGTTCTGAGCACATTTAAGGTGTGCTGGGCTAAGCTAGGATGTTTGGTAGATAAGGTGAATTATGTGCATTGTTGACTTATGATATTTTCAACTCACAATGGGTGTATTGGGACTAACCCCATTGTTAAGTCAAGCAAGATCTATAATTGAGAAGCTGATATGCAAATGGATCCTTTTCAAAAAAAATATTTAAAAAAAAATTTTTTTTTTAACGTTTATTTATTTTTGAGACAGAGAGAGACAGAGCATGAACTGGGGAGGGTCACAGAGAGAGGGAGACACAGAATCCGAAACAGGCTCCAGGCTCTGAGCTGTCAGCCCAGAGCCCGACACGGGGCTCGAACCCACCGACCGCGAGATCGTGACCTTAGCCGAAGTCGGACGCCCAACCGACCAAGCCACCCAGGCGACCCCCAAAAAAATATTTTTAATGTTTATTTATTTTTGAGAGAGAGAGAGCAGGGAGGGGCAGAGAGAGAGAGGGAGACAGAGAATCCTAAGCAGGCTCCAGGCTCTGGGCCGTCAGCACAGAATCTGACACGGGGCTCAAACTCACAAACTTCAAGATCATGACCCGAGCCGAAGTTGGATGCTTAACCGAGCCACCCAGGCACCCCTGCAAATGGATCCTTTTATTGTGGGTAAAGACATTCAGATCATTTGAAGACAGAAAAATGGGGGAGATAATGTATAGAAAAACCCTGTACTCTTTAAAAGGAGGGCCCAGTGTAGTTCACTGCAATTCTGACTCGACCCATTTCTCTAGCTCTGGTGGCAGCTTCTGGAATTGCAGGCAAGGACGAGGAACTGGGAAGTAAAGAGAACCAACTGTTGTTTTTTTAAGCTTTTAATTTTCATTTCAGTGCAGTTAACGTACAGTGTTATACCAATTTCAGGTGTCCAATATAATGATTCAACAATTCTATATATTGCACAGTGTTCATCATAAGTGCATTCTTAATTCCCTTCACCTATTTCACCCATTCCCCCCTCCCCACCCCCCACCTTCCCTCTGGTATAAAGAAATAAAACAAAGGAACAAAGGAAAAAGGAGAGAGAGAGAGAGAGAGAGAGAGAGATGAACCAACTTTTTTTTTTTATTCAATGACTATTTTAGTGGATTCAAGATATAGCTGCCTCCCCTTTGGGAAATCAAACCCTCATCTCCAGCAGAACAGTATCTAGAGGCACCTTCTTTCTTCTGGTCCTGTAGATGCATTTGATGGAGAGCATCCCTTTGAAACCTCACAACAAACATCCAGGAAAGATGTCTCTTCTCTTGTTGACAAGGACACTAAGGTCCACAGATAGGAAGTATTCACCGAAGTAAAAGGGGGCAGGATTTGAACCTAGGTCAGGTTGATTCTAAACCCTGTGATCTTCCCAATAGTGACCAAAGAGGATAAACCTTGCACGTTCAACCCATTTCACCCCACATTGAATTTCCCAAGTCTCTGGACTTTGAACTTTCCTGCCAGTTAGAGTCTCATTAATCCAACCATCTTCATTGATTGTCTCCTAGGTGCCAGGAGCTGTGCTTTGCCCAGTGGCTTCCAGTGAATGATGAGTGAACAATGATCATGATATAATTTAAGTGGAGAGAAAGCAACTCCTACGGGGTGTCAGAGCTCTTTCTCAAATTGAGTTACTTTTTCGCTATTGAATAAATTGTAATTTGAAAAGCTGGTAAAGTGCCTTCTTTTGGTGAGCCAAGCCAATCAATATGTGCCATTTAAAATTCTCCTTTCTGTGTCTCTCCTTTTCAGACGGACTGGAGAAAATGGAAGCATTTGAGACCTGAGATGACTGGGCTGAATTTCTTAATGGAGTGATTTTTTTTTTTTTTTTTTGGAAGTGATTTGTGTCTGAAGAATAGGCTGTCCAGGGCAAGCTAAGTGGACGGCTTTCCTGGAGAGAGGGGGAGACAGGACTTGCTCGTGCCTGACCGCTGCTTAGGGGGGGGAGGGGGCACAGCCCCTGCAAGAATCTGCTTGGAGACCCATCCCATACAGCCATCATAGGTATTGATCAACCACAAAAGCAGATTTCTAGAATAGTAGGTACATATATAGGACATACATATCCACATGCAAAACTTGGACTCTCTCTCTGGCTCCAAAATCTTAAAGGGTGTTATTTCTAACCTGGTGGGAATATGAGTGACTTTTTTTTCCCCTTCCTGCTCCTCTGGAATGCCACATTTTCCCTCCGTAGACTTGTGTCACTTACAGTCAGTAGGTGTCATTCACTCTGTCTCCACATTCCCTCCACCCTCCCTGTCCCCTGTCGTTCCCTTCTCAAGGTGACAACGTAAAATAAAAACAAAAATAAAAAAGTCTCTCTCCCGCATCTCCTTTCCCCCTAACAGGGGTGAGAAAGCCTCTCTCTGCGGCCCATCCCCTTCCTTCCCGCACTTCGGCCCCCTTCACAGCCTCCCTAAGAATGCTGGGGGGTCCGGAGCATGAAAGGAATGTCCCCTATCTTCACCCTGTGCCTGCCAGTCAGATTCCCCTAAGATGTTTCCCTTGGGAAGGAACTGCCCGCAGGCCCAAGGAGGACACAATGGCAGGAACCCGATGGCACCTGATAGCAAGGCCCAAATTCCTGTTCCTGAACTCCAGAGGAACAGGGGGCCTGAGTCAGGCAGCCAGGACCAGGGACCCAGAGGCTGACCTTTGAAGCACAGAGATTCGGGACTCGCCAGTTTCTTCATTTGTCAAATGGAGAGAATCATGCCTTCCTTCTTCCCCACAGGTGTGTCATGAGGCTCATGTGACATAAGGGCCGCGGAGGTGTTCCAAAAGGTCGCAAGTGCTACAGGGTGATTCACCGTCCCCATTTCTCTCCGGTCTGTCTTCCCCCGCGCCTGCCCTAACTTGGGCCTTCACCGTCCGGCCCCGTGACTGCGCTCTGGTCTCCAGTCTTCACACCGTCCACGCCTCAGTCCCAGCTGTGCCCTAACATCCTTCTAAAACCCACCCCGGCTGAGTGCATCCCGCTACGACACCTCCCGCCAGGGAAGCCGGTCAGGAGGATGGGCTGCCTTCCCGAAATCACAAAACAGCAAAAGGGAGATTATGCAGCTGGGCCTCATTTAGACGCGCGCCTTGGGGCAGAGCGTTTTCTCCAGCCGCTGGCAGAAGAGAAGGACGCACAGACAGCGAGGAGGCAGAACCTCGGCCCACAGCCACAGGAACCGCATGCAGCCAGCAACCTGACGGAGCTTGGACGCTGATTTGTCCCCAGAGCCTCCGGAGGAGAGCCCTGCCTGGCCCAAACCGTGAGTTGGGCCTTGCGAGACCCTGAACAGAAACCCCAGTTGGCCCTACTTGAATCTCCGACCCACGGCGCTGTATAAATGGGTATCATTTCAATCTGCTAAATGTTTAGTAATTCGGTATGCAAGGTCTTGGGTGAGGCTGCTTTAACAAAATACCACAGCATGGGTGGCTTAAACAACAGGAATTCATTTCCCATGGTTTTGGAAGGTGGGAAGTCCAAGATCAGGGTGCCAGCATGGTCACGTCCTGGTGATGACCGCCCCCCCTCCTGGTTTGCAGATGGCCACCTTCTTGCTGTGACCTCACGTGGTGGAGAGAGATCGTCTCTCTGGCATCTCTTTTTATGGGGCGCTGGTCCCATTCGTGAGGGCTCCCAAAGGCCTCATCACCAAATGCCATCACACGCGGGACTGGGTTTCAACCTATGAGCTGTGGATACACAGATACAAACATTCAGTCTGTTACGTGCAGCAATAGAAAATTAATACATTTGCTCTTTCAAGGCCTTAAGGGTTCTTCTTCAATCTCCATGTCACACATGAGCTCTGAGTGATTGTGGGGTTTGAATCTGGACCCAATCAACTTGCTGCCGAGTTACGTGGCACTCAGTTCCTCCATTTCCTCGTCTGTGTACTTAGGATAATTACAGAACTTCCTCATGAGGATTTTGGGAAGATTAAGTGAGTTAACCCAGCAGAGTACTTACTACAATATCCAACAAAAAGGAAATGCTGCATACGTTATTTTTTTCCTTTGTACTGTGATTACATTCTTTGCAGACATTCCCTTTAAGTCAAATGGGTTTATTTATTAACCTGGGGAAAATACACTTTTCTTGGCTTTCACCATATCTCCTTCTCTTACTCTACCCCTCAATACCCATCCTTCCAGGTCTTTCTCTGATTCCTCCCTCCTCCATGAAGCCTACCCTGACCGTTCCAGCTCATGGTAGTCTGTCCTCTATACTAACTTCTAGAGTACCAGAGGCTGGTGCAAATCCTTAGACTGTCTCTTACCTAATCACTTTAAATGATTTTTTTTACTATAATAGAAAAATGTCTGTCTTTTGGAGATAAGAGGGGAAATCTACAAAAGTTCAAGGCAGGAAATAAGTCACCTGCTGCCATGGTTAATAATATTTCCTTCCCGTCTTCCTGTTTTTGTTGATTGTGTATATATAAACACATATGTATACAGTTACCTTTGTGAGAATAAATCTCTGCCCCAGCCCACCCAGGGCATCCATCTGCCAGAGGAGAGATTAGGATTTGTTCACAGAAGGAATTCAGAGAGGAAAAATACAACATGGCATTCAACTTTAATCATGCAAAATAGGATCATGCTGGAAACCAGGGCATTTAAGAGCTGTTTTAGCCAAGGTTCCTGCATTAGTCTCATATGGCTGATATAACAAATTACCACACATTTAGTGGCTTAAAACAACACAGATTTATTCTCCGACAGTTCCAGATGTCAGAAGTGTGAAATGAGTCTTATGGGGCACAAAGTGTTGTTAGGGTCCCTTCTGGAGACTCCAGGGGAGGCCGATCCTTTCCTCTTCTAGCTTCTAGACTAGCCCGCATTCCTTGGCTCATGGCTACATCTCTCTAATCTCTGCTTCCAACCTGACATCACCTTCTCCTGACTTTGACCCTCCTGTCTCCCTGTCTTAGGGATCCCTGTGATCACATTGGGCTCACCTGGATAATCCAGGATAATTTCCCCATTTTAACACATTTAACTTAAGCGTATTTGCAAATCCATTTTACTATTAAAGGTAACACAGTCATAGGTTCCGGGGATTAGAACATAGACCTCTTTTGGGGCCAGTATTCTGTTTACCACTTTACCCTAGAGAATGGAGCCTGCAGCAGGGATTAGGTGCTGCCAGTCTTATTGTGCTGTATAAGCCTAGGGCAGTAAGAGTGAGGAAAAAGGGGAGGAAAGGAGCAGATTGCAAAGCAATGCAAGGCGGTGATTACTGAGCCGACCGTGTCTCAGGATGAGCTGAGAAAAGCAGGTTGTCAACAAGAGAATTGTTCAGCCACGTGGAAGTCTCCAGGCACGTTATATGGAGAAACTGTCTCTGGGAGCAGTCCGTTCAGAAGAGGGATGAGGCAGAATGTATCTGCCAGTTTCTTCCCTTCTCTTATTTCCCATCGATCAAAGTCTGCCCCATGTGGCGTTAATCTCAGCACATTTCTGAGTGGCATCATTTGGGTCCCTTTGAGAATTATTTGGAAAGCCAGATCCTATACCCTTTGCTGTGATGCTGTATCTGAGTCTGGAAGTGATGGGAGGAACCAGAGACACTGGTTATGCGTTTTATCACTCTCAGGAGGAACTTACAGAGAGGCATGATGACCAAGAGAGAGCAATCAGCTTGGGGCCCAAGTTGCAGGTGAAGCCAGCAGAGTCTGATAAAGCAGGTGAAGTCAGGAGGGTCTGAGGAAGAAGAACCGAAGGCGTATCTAGCACATTCCAGCCCTGAAATCCCCTCAGGTCCGTCATCCATTCCCGTTACATACTCTTCCATAATATATGAGGCGTGGAGTTGTTTTCTGAGAACCAGATGCCCTCATTCCTCCCTGAGAGGGCAGGTAAAAATGTAGTCACAGAATGCCTTCATGGTCAAGCCTAAATTTCCAGTAAAACCAGAAAGCGAGATTAAGAGAACAAGTGACATTCTCCACTGTGCTTGTCCCAAGGCCATAGTGACACCCCTCACCTCCACCCGCTCTCACACTCCGCCCACGCCTCTCCTTGCCTACACTTCTGGAGCTTGGTATGCCACATCTGGTTAAATGGGAGAAGATGATTGGAGATCAGAATTTATGATCTTCTCTCCAGGGAGCCTTCCCTGGTGTGGCAGCTCCAATCTGGAAATTGGCTCTGTGATGTGTCAGAAAATAAGTTAGGACATCCCTTGCGTGTCACTGTGTAGGGTGAGGCGGCAAGAGGTACGGGGCCTTCGCGTCAGGTGCTACCTTTTCAGTTCAATTGTTAACAACAGTTTCAATCATGCTTCCCTGTTGCTTAACGGCACAGGACCCAAACAACTCTGCAACCACGAATTATCAGCGGGTACGCAGGGGCCCCCGTGAGGAGCCATGGGTGTTTCGGGGGGAGCCTAAGGCTGGGCAGCTGAGAGGGGAGCAGTTATTAAAATAAAATTAATTTAGCCATAGGTACCATTTACTGAGCACCTGTGTGCCAGGAGCCATACGAGGCCTTCCTCCCAAATAATTGATAGGAAAAACCGCATCGAAGTAACCACAGGATCTAAGAGAGAAATTGCCTGCACTCCAGTCACCTAATTAAATCAATATTTTTATTTTTGCCCCCACACATATATAGTGCTTCTTATTCATTACCACATCATAGACACCACTTAGGATATTAATTTCCACAATTTTGCTTTAATTTTGATCATAAATAATATTTCTACTTTGTGAAAATCACGGTTTATCTCTTTCTCCTGACTTTCTCCCCCCGCCCCTGACATTGTAACCAGGATTAACGGCCTGAAAATATCTCCTACGTCTTTCTCCGTGTTCTTTTAGAATAGCCATAGTGAGGGGCGCCTGGGTGGCTCAGTCGGTTAAGTGTCCGACTTTGGCTCAGGCCATGATCTCGCAGTTCGTGAGTTCGAGCTCCACGTTGGGCTCTGTGCTGACAGCTCAGAACCTGCTTCCGATTCTGTGTCTCCCTCTTCTCTCTGCCCCTCCCCCCAGCTCAAACATAAATAAACATTAAAAAAATAGTAAAGTGAAATAGCCATAGTGATAAGAACAGCAAAGATCCACTGAATGCTTATTACCAGGGAGGTACTGTTTTTACCGCGTTTTGCTGTGCACCTGCTGCAGCTCCTATGACCCTCCCTGTCGCTGTATGACGGAAGCCCCAGTGTCCTCCTCCGTTAACACATGAAGAAACCGAGGCCCAACATATGCAACATATTCAAAACTATGAACACACACATAGACATAAACCAAGGAAGTCTTCTTGCTTATTGAAAGAAGATCCAGAGAAAAACGGGAGCATACGGTGTCTCACTGCAGTGGCTTATCAAAGACCGTATATCACTGTCGCCTCTCCAGGCCAATAGATCCAGCTCTAACTCATTTTTTAGGAGCAACACAATGCCACACTGTATGAATGTACCATCATTTATTGGCCCTATTGATAGGCACTTATGTCGTTTCCTTTTTTTTTTTTTTTTTTTTTTTTTTTGCCATTAAAAAAAGTGCAGCCATAAATAACCCAGAATATAAATCCTTATGGACTAGTGTTTTTATTTCTCTAGGATAGAGTCTATGGACATTAGTGCCAAATCTGGACTCCTCCATATGAAATGACAGGCACAGCCATGAGCTGACCCAAAGCATCAGACTCTCGAAATAGTGTGATCTCCACCGAGGCCAGGGAGAGCAGGTATACCATTTATGTGGCCAAAGGGATAATAGCCAAAGAAGACACACAGCCCAGGAGGCCCTGAGCTGGCCCAAGAGGGGGCCAGTCAGGGCCCAGGCTCCCCATGTGCCCCAGGCAAGTCACAACTTCCTGAGCATGCGCACAGAGCTCGAGCAGTCATCCTGTCCTGAGTACCAGGCCTCCGCCTGCTAGTCACAGAGGGCTCATTCCAAAGAAAGAAAGGAGAAAAAAACAGCGAAACCATTCCTCTCTCCCTTCTGCTTCCCTGGGAGCCCTGGTTGTGTGCGGGGGGGCCCTACATTCAACTTTGTACCAGATACTACTTACTGACTTACAGTTGTGTCACTGGGTGGGGGTAACATCGTGGTGGGGGAAAAATGGAATAAAAGATAAGAGACAAATGATAGGCGACAAATAGCGATTGGAGTGAGAGAATAGACGCTCTTGACCTGCCTAGGGGCAGGGAAGAACATTTAAATACAATTTACAATAGTCTGATATTTAAAAAAACAGATGTTTATATTCAAGTCAGAAAGCATCAAGTAACAATAAATTTTAGAAACTGAGTACAGTCACTTAAAGGATTCTTTTTCTTACATGACAAAAAGCCCAGAGGTAGGCAGCTGCTGGGTCAACAGCTTGACACGTCAAGTCCATTGTCATAGTGTGGTTTCTGGGTCAAAGGGAAGACGCATTAGTAATTTTGCTAAATGTTCCCAGATTCTCCTATATAGGGATCCTACCATTTAAAATAGAAACTATATCATAGATGAAAGATAAATATTCCTAACAGATAAAGAGCTTCTAAATATTGAGAACAAAAGCACCAGAACCCTGCAGAAAAATGGGCAGAGTATATTAATGGTTTGTGGGGGGAAGGGATGTGCATGACCCCTAAATATACGGGAAGAGGCTCAACTTGCTCAGAATATGAAAAATGCAAGTTAAAACTATACGAGATATCATTTCCTTCCTATCAGATTGGCAAAAACCCAAGGCCTGACACTATGTTCCTTTAATAAAACTCCCAGAAACAGGTTCTCGTACGTTGCTGAAATACAAAAGGATACAACCCCTTGGAGGAGAATTTGGACCATCTAGAGAAATTACACATTCGCCTACCTTTTAACATAGCAATTCCACTTTTGGGATCTAGCTCAAAAAATACACTGGTAAAAATATAAAATGAGATAGCACAAGGATATCCACTGCCAATAATTGTGATCGTGTAAGAATGGAAACAACCCAGATGTCCATGAATACCTATGGTGCATTCATACAACTGAATAGTATAAAACTGTAAAAATAAATAAGAAGGATCTCTATATACTTCTGTGAAATCATTTCCAGGGTATATTGTTAAGAAAGGCAAGTTATAGAACAGTATTTATGATATGCTATCTTTCGTGTAGGAAAGGGGGTATATGAATATAGAAACATATTTGCTTATCTTATTCATAGGTAATAATGGAAGGATAAACCAAAAACCAGTAAGAATGGGGACCTATAAGGAGAGAGAAGGAACCGGATAGAGGGCAGGGATGGCACCTAGACTTAACTGCACAGAATTTGTTGTGTAATTCTGACTTTGGAGCTGTGTAAATGTTTTAATTCGAAAGTAAAATTAAGTAGGAGCGCCTGGGTGGCTCAGTCGGTTAAGCGTCTGACTCCTGATCTCAGCTCAGGCCATGATCTTACAGTTGGTAACGGGCTCTGCTTGGGATTCTCTCTCTCCCTCTCTCTCGAAATAAATAACTACTGTTTTAGAAATGTTTTAATGTTTATTTTTATGTTTGAGAGTGCTCGAGTGTGGGAGGGGCAGAGAGAGGGGGACAGAGGATCTGAAGGGGGCTCTGTGCTGACAGCAGCGAGCCCGATGTGGGCTGGAACCCACGAACCACGAGATCATGACCTGAGCCGAAGTCGGATGCTTAACCGACTGAGCCGCCCAGGCGCCCCAATAAATACATATTTTTAAAAACGAAAGTCGTTAAAAGTAAAATTAAGATGAAGGGAAGATTTATGGAAGTTGGGGAAATGGAAACGGTAATAATTGTATATTGGTTTGGTGGTGTAGGCACCCGAAGAAGAGTTATTGCAAATGACTCTGGAAAACTGTATTTCGGCAGTATATCCTTAATGGGATCTATCCTAAGGACTAAAAAGAACCATGAGGAAATCTTAAAATGTATTCAGTGGTATGTAGATTCGATTATTTCTTTTTTTAAATTCTTTTAATGTTTATTTATTTTTGAGAGAGAGACAGAGCATGAGTTGGGGAGGAGCAGAGAGAGAGGGAGACACAGAATGTGAAGCAGGCTCCAGGATCTGAGCTGTCAGCACAGAGCCCGACGCGGGGCTTGAACCCACAAACTGTGAGATCGTGGCCTGAGCCAAAGTCGGAGGCCCAACCGACTGAGCCACCCAGGCGCCCCCTAGATTAGATTATTTCTATGGTGATAAACAACCCCTAGTCTTGGTGGCTTTTCAATCATACAAGTTTCTTTTCCCCTCACACTACATGTTTATCGTATTTTAGCTATAGCTCCGATCTGTGTCCTCTTTCCTCCGTGACCCAAGTCGGGCAGTAGCATCTGTGGAATATTTGCCACTCATTGAGGCGGAAGGAAAAGATACTCGGGCTCTTAAAACCTCCTCCTGGAAGTGACCATCACTCTTCTTTCATCTGGTTTTATTGGCCAAAGAAAGTCACATACTCTGAGTTCAAAAAATCAGGGATGTGTATTCCTCTGTCAGCAAGAAGCACTGAAGAGATTGGGACCACATGTAAGTGAAGATTAATATGGTCTGACACGGGGAGCGGGGTGATTAGTATTTTTATTTTGAAACTAACACATTCATCCTGTAGGATCAGCAAATAAGCATGTTCCCTAATGTCAC
The DNA here is from genome assembly GCF_023721935.1 of Panthera uncia. Taxonomy (NCBI): domain Eukaryota; kingdom Metazoa; phylum Chordata; class Mammalia; order Carnivora; family Felidae; genus Panthera; species Panthera uncia. Next base: position 24,235,044 of record NC_064808.1, on the reverse strand, counting down.
TACAAACCAAGATTTTCAGCACAACAGACTCAGGTATAAACCCAAGTAAGACCCTGTAATCTTCCATTTTAATTAGAAATACCAATATGAACTCCTAATTTACTTCTAAAAGAGAGAGAAATATCCTCGCTGCCCAAAGAAAAGTTTTTGAGGCAATGACAACGTTGGAGCAATGAATACATCTAATGCTTCAATTGTGCTCTAAGTACCCATTTCCTTTTGAAAGAAACCAGGGTATGCCTGACCTAGTCTATGTACACCCCAGACCTGCTCCATCCGGCTTATCCCCTTCACTCCAGGCCTCTGTCATTCGCCTTGCTTCCTGACCAGAGCTCGCCTGCGTCGCCTCCTGCTACTTCTGTGATTGCAAAGACATGGTCACTGGCTTTGCTACCGTGGCCACCAGAGTGAGGAGAACCCTTCGCAGCCCTGGCTGGGACAGAGACAATGATGCATGTACACATGCCTGAGTTGGACCCATAGAAGTTACGGCTTCCCTGTCAGCTGTTTGGAGGGGCCAGTTAGCACCACCTGGACGTCTCAGGGTATAACACCACTTTGCACAAATGCCAAGCGAATATATGCGGTAAGAAGGAAACACTAGATACGTTGTTCGCCCTTCTTTTTCCTGGTGGGTTGATCAGAATCACAGCAGTTTCTCATGCTGTCCGGTGACACCAAGTGGTTTTGGCTTTTGCAAGGCTCAGGCCGGCTAGGTAATTACCCTCCGTGATTACTCTCCCTCCTTGCCTGCTGCTCTCCCGTTTTTCTCCCTCTCTTGCTTTCCTGGGACTGCGCACCCCAATGAATTGTTAGAGCGTAAGTGTTTGTACCGCATTCTATTTCTAGCAAAATTAGGCTAAGGCAGTTGTTACCAGAAGCGACCCTTAAGAAGCAGACTCTCAGGACGGGATTTTGTGCTGGCGTGTCCCCCCCCCCCGCCGACTGGATGTAATAAGTCACCCATTGCTATTGGTTAGTGAAGCCCTGATGAGTGATACTGCAATTGCTAAAGCTGTCACCTGAGGTTAATTGTGATCAGGTGAGGTTTTCAATTATCAGGTGGCTGCTGAACTTAATTAATAAGGGCTGATAATAATTATAAAGGCTGGCACGAGCAACTGCTTTTGAGGGCATCGGAAACTTTAAAAAAGAAACGAAAAATTCTGGATGGTTCATTGCCACCTTATGGTGCACTGCGGAAGCCAGAGGGCCTATATGGCAACCTTAAAGTTTTCATCTTCTACCGCCCAAGGGCAGACTATGCATAAACGTCAGATCCAGGATCTGATTATAAAGGCTCAGAATTGTACAGGCCGCACAAAGTATGCTAAATGTGCAGCCGTGATAAATTTCCTGTGTTAAAGCCAGAGCCAGATAGAAAAAGAATGGGGTTCAGGACCAGACACCGGGGGCTCGGGGTGGGGAACCCTGGTTGGATGAGCTTGAGAGTCTTCAGTCTCAACATTGCTCAGAATTACCCTGGCTGGAAAGAGTAGCCCCATCCCCTTTATCAGAGGAGAACAGACTCCCCTTTTCTGTATACCGGAATAACCCACGACCTTACCCGCAGCAAGTGCCTCACAGAATGAAGCTCGGTCTTCTTAAGATCCTCTTCTACTCAACTTGTTGTTCATAGGCTGATAGCCAGGGTCAGATCTCCACACAGCCTGAATGAGGAAGTATAATCCCCACCCCAGGGAAAATTACCTACACCCAAAATCAATTCCACGAACTGGCTGAGTTGTACCAGCAGGGATCAGGAAACATATGTGCAGGTGGATCTTTGGGATATTAGATATGCAGAAGAGGCAGAATACAGGACTAACGATATGAAGTCACACACCTATCACTCGGGACCCAAAGTTTTGACAAGGGTATTTGGAGCCAGTCTAGTTACCTAGAAACTTGGCTCCTTGATACTTGGACATGGGAATGACCTACAGTAAATGAGGTAATGATGTCGGAACTGCTTTGGCAGAATATTAAAGGAGACAAAAGATTCAGGAAAATACTAATGGTAGAATGGACTTACCACGTAAGACCTGAAAACCTATCACCTGACTCTGTACTTCTGGAGGACACAGACAATGGTTCGCTCAGTAAAGCAATAGAGATCTCCCTTGTGAGAGGTCCACCAGCATCTTTGAAGGCCAGTTGACAATGGAAGATGTTACCGTGGAACTAGGGTTTCTAATTCCAGTAGGAACAGGGGGATTCTGGAATGGCAAAAGCCACGTGGCAGCACTTAACATCAGAGGCAAGAGGCATTATTACTATAATTGACAGGAAGGCCAGAGTGGCATTCAGCGTGCCTTGACCTACAGGGCATTGGCTAACAGATCATGGTGTTCCTAGTGGTGAGGCAGATGAACCAGAGTGTTTCTCAAGTTTTTTTAATGAGGAAGTACGGAGCACTGGAAAGCAGAAGGCTAATTTCAGCAGCCACAATGGAAAATACCTGTCCCTGACTCAGTCCCCACCAGTCACGTCCACAAACCCTTAAGCCATAGGAGGGGGGATTGGATCCCCCTGAGGAAGGATCCTGTGATGCCATTTCAAGTATACATAGTAGATGGATCTCCAGTCTTTCCCCCAAAGAGACCTGTTGTAACTGTACACTGGGAGGAAAGTCTAAGGACCCAACCCCTTGTTTATTTCTCTGGTTCCCAATGAAAACGGACCACAATGCATACATGAAATGCACATCCTTAGCAGATTCTTTGTATTGGTTCCCTGGCTGATAGGGTAAAAGTCCTTTTGGTAGGAAGGGCCATGTGGAAACCATCCTTTATCCTGGCCAACATAGTAAATCCGAAGCAATACAGCATTTTGAGAGGGATTACAGATCAGTGTTACCCTTGAAGAAAGAAAGGATACAGGGATAGCGGTTCCCATCACATCTCTGTCCAATGAACATTTCCAGCCTTTGCAAAAGCCAGACACGTCTTGGAGAAGGGGGGTGAGTTCTTGTAAACGGAATCACGTGGTAGCCCCAACTGCCACACAGCTGCTCTGTCACTTGTGGTATCCCCGACACTCGATATGGGGCTGCTGCTATGGCAAATTCTTTCTTTCTTTATCCCTAACAATACAGAGGTCCAAAACAGTTCTTTACACGGGAAGGAAAGCCACAGACCTTCTTTATCGTTGCTCTGTTGAGAGACGTGTTGGTTTAAAAGCAGTAGGTGCCGTGGGAGTCTGGGCCACCTGTTCATGTCGTGTCCTTGTGTCGTCTGGGTTTGGTTGGGCCAAATCGTGAATGTATCCTTTTTATTGTACAGTGGATGACTGCTGGCTGTACCCACCCGGCCTATGACTCCTTGGACCTGATGAAACTCAGATCATAATGCACATCTGGGGTCATACCGTCAATTCTGTGTCCCATGGTCAGGCACTTCATCTCTGGGAGAGCCCAGAATCAACGCTCGGCCTTCTGCAGAACTCCAGGGGTCTTGGCTGCCATCTCTCTTCCAGAAGCGTGTTCGAAACCTCACAGCATCAGTATTGGCCACAGATACCTCTAGTACTCTAGGATCTGCTCGGTCACGCAGCCTAAGGGGCGGAGAAGAAGCCTGCCTGCCCCTGTTGGGAGCCCTCTTTTGCCCCGAGCACCACTTGAAACTGGCATCCCTTCGAGTCACTCAATAGGATGTGGACCTGGCTCTTGCAGCATTAATACAGTGTTGACTCTAGCCGCGAATGGACTGCTCGCATGTTACAGCCCCGCTTCGAGATGGTCCCCGGAAATAGTGGTAGAGGAGATTCTCCCAGCACGCAGAAGCTACCAGCAGTATTTTGGCTTACTGTGTGGAAGTATTGACTCCTTGTCAGTAACAAGTGTCTCAGCTTATCGTTCTGAGGCCTGGAAGGAAAAAGACTCCAGTCCATATACCACCTCCAGTGTCCCAACCCTGAAAAGTGTCCCTGAGCCAGCCTGTTAGCTGACATTTCACCAGGACCTTCCCCCATTTATTTTTCCCAGGTTGGTTGTCTCTTGGTGTCGAGGTACATGGAAGACCAATCTATCTTTGGTTTGAGCCCAATGTGTTCATACGTGCTTGAGAGTAAAATGTACTCTTTGGTTCTGTGGTCATGCAGTGTCGTGTTCCATGATGATAGATCAGGCATTTTGTCAGCCCTTAGATGGTGGGGGATGGTGGTGGAGACACCGAATAAGATCAGGAACAAGGAAATCTGGGAAGAGGTGCGTGAATGGACTTACGAGAGTGGGCACAAAATATCTACTTGGCGTCCACAGCCTCCCTGCTTGGCCTCTGCGGGGTTGACAGAATGGGCCATGAACTAGGTAGCCATGGCTGCAGGAGTGGAGAGGAGACTAGGCGTGGGCCCCCAAACACGGAGTCCTTCCTTGTCATTGTATCTGCTCTCATTTTGAATGTCTAACATGCCAGCAGCCGGGACTGATTCTGAGCCCTCAATATGGTCCCATTCGTGGGGGAAACTAGCCGACCTCCTCGTGGCAAGTAGCCGATATCAGACTTCTCCTCTGGAATGAGAAAGTCATTCTTTCTCACCAGAATCGCCACCTACTCTTCCCACAGTGCCTCCACCGGCACCACCATCTGAGAGATGACGAGATGCTCAATCTATTGACATCATATCGTACATTACATTGTCACAGACCAGGGAACACACTTAACTACAACGCAGATATGACACAGTGGGCTCAAAATCACAAGATACACTAGTTTTCCACGTACTTCATCACCCAGAGAAAACCAGCCCCATAAGGAATGATGGTAAGACCTGGAGAAGCCACAGATAAAGGGCCAACTCACTGACGCCTTGTGGGATGGCAACATTGGACACAATGCTTAGTCTGAACCAGAGCCGATATCTAGTGCTAAAATACATGGGTCCAGAAGCCAAGTGGTGAACGTAGCCTTGACCCTCTCACCTTCACTCCCAGTAGACATGCAGAATTCTAGCTTCAGGGGCACCTGTGTGACTCAGTCGGTTACGCATCTGTTTTGATTTCAGCTCAGGTCATGATCTCATAGTTCGTGAGATCAAGCCCCGTGTCGGGCTCTGTGCTGACAGCGTGGAGCCTGCTTGGGATTCTCCCTACCCCTCCTCTGCCCTCAAAATAAATAAATATTTCAAAATATTTTAGCTTCAGCAGAGGTCTGGGAACCTAGACAGGGATGCTTTCACCAGGAATATAATAAGGAACTGGGCTGGAAGTTATAGAACGAAAGTAGGTGGTAGAGGAATGACGTGGTGAGATATATTTTGGCCATCACACTAGCTGTGGGTGTGGGGTGGGAACTGTGTCTTGCTTTGCTAAGCCTCTTCAGGTCTTTTTAGGAGATGGCAACTGAAAATTGCCTTCAAGCATTGGACTTGTACTTCCCCTCTCAGGACAGGAGTGAGGGCAATTCATTCCTTATGAGATCGGAACATTGTCACAAGGTGTAAGCCTATTTGAGAGGCAGGAGGGGTGGACGTAATAGGCCTGGTTAATGTACCGGGGCCCATCTCCTTGACCCACCTATACCAACGGGCCTTGCACACTCGTCTTGCTTCCTGGCCGACATGGCCCTAACAACATTCCCACAGTTGTCTCGGTTGTAAAGCTGTGTCCACAGCCAGTGCTCCCAGCATGCACTGAGAAGTCCCCATGCAGAGCAGTGGTGGCCAGGAGAGACCGCATGAACTACACGCTGACTGGCCTGGATGTGCAGAGACTCTGGCTTCCCCTATGCCTGTGACAGGAGCCGGGAAACATAGCTCAGGGATGCAGAGAGGGTCACGGCATGTGACACAGCAAATGAGAAAAATACAGAAGATGAGCTGCCTCCCTCCTTCCCTCCACCAACAGGCTGTTCTGAGATGCCATGGCGTCACACCTCCTGTCTCAAGGGGTGTTACCCCACCAAGCAATTGGCTGTGTTTACTGTGAAGCTATGGCTGCCCGGACGTGCCCTCCCTGCCAACATCTCCCCCACTGCCTCAGGTCGCTTTGCTCACCGTCCTTGTTTGCCTGCAACCACGTTCTTCCTGCCTAAGTGTGAGAATGGATGCTCTCACCTCTGCCTCTGTTTTCCAGTGAACCTGGACCAAGACAGAGGGTTCCTTGGAAAAATGATTCGTTGCCGGTCCGGGGAGAGAAAGGCACGTGATGTGCCTGGGGTATCCTGTGATGCTAGAAAGCCACGAAATTACCAAATACTAATGTTCTCATGTCAAAAGGACACAGGAGCTCAAATTGTGGAACAGGCTTCCACTGGCCAAAGACGGGACAATTTAGGTATCAAAAGAGATATTGACTACAATGGATTTAAACACACCGAATATTTTTTGAAACCACGAGTTTTTAATGATCAAAAAAAAAAAATCATTGGTAGCAAGCCCACCAACTCTGTTCTGATAGTTGATCAAGAAAAAGAATGATGTGTCTATTCTTTTTTTTGTAAAAAGTATACTTCAGGGGCATTAAATGGTTGACGAGGGGAAGTTCTTCTTTAGAGGAGAATTCTACCAAATAAACGCAGAAGGAATGATGGATGTAGAAAACCACCCGTTAAATCTATGCGTCAGCTTGACCAGGCCGTGGGGTGGCCAGAGATTTGACTTACATTCGATTTCTGGGTGTGTCCCCACGAGGGTGTTTCTGGATGAGATTAACAGGTGAATCAGCAGAGTAAAGCAGATTGCTCTCCCCTGTGTGTGGGGGGGGGGGGGGGGGGGGGGGGAGGGCTTATCCAACCCACTCTGGGCCTGAAGAGAAAAAACAGAGAAAGGGAGAATTTGCTACTGCTTCTGCCTGACTAGGGAGCTGGCGCATGGGTTTCCTCCTGCCCTCGGACTGGTATTTACACCATTGCCTCCTGTGGTTCTCAGGCCTTTGGATTCAGATTGAATTACGACTCTGGCTCTCCTGGGTCCCCAGCTTGCAGATTATGGGACCTCTCAGCTTCTGTAACCACGTGAGCCAGTTCCTTGTAAAAAATCCCTATCTCCTGTTGGTTCTATTTCTTTCTTTTTCTTTTTTTCTTAATGTTTATTTATTTTTGAGAGAGAAAGAAAGAAAGAGCATGAGCCGGGGGAGGGGACGAGGGAGGGAGGGAGGGAGACAGAGAATCCAAAGCAGGCTCTCAGTAGAGAGCCCACCCAATGCAGGGCTCGAACTCATAAACCATGAGATATGACCTGAGCCAAAGTAGGACACTCAAGGGACTGAGCCACGCAGGCACCCCCTGTTGGTTCTGTTTCTCTGCAGAACCCTGACTAATTCTTCACCATTTTGCAAGCCCAAATGAAATAATAGATTTGGCAATGATTTTCAAGAAACACTAACATAATTAGATAAAAGTTGATAGGGGACTTGATAGCAGAGAGATCGGACCGATGTGTCTGAAGCCAATGACCACTGTCAACGCTGCAGAAAGTGGGAGAAGCACATGTTCCCTTCTTGTAACATCATGCAGCGGAAGGCACCGCCCATGAATATTGAGCCTGAACCGAATCCACCCTCGCCACCTAGCTAGCAGCTGACAGGAAGTTCAGGGGATGTGGGAACAGGTTAAACAACAACACAATGATGGGTCAGGCAAACCCAGAATGGGACAACATTCTTCAGCAGGACAAATGACCCAAGTTTTCCAACAAATAAGTGTGTTGTATGATCTTTGGCTCCTAGTTAGAACATACCAACTGTTAAAAGATGCTTTTGAGGGGCGCCTGGGTGGCGCAGTCGGTTAAGCGTCCGACTTCAGCCAGGTCACGATCTCGCGGTCCGTGAGTTCGAGCCCCGCGTCGGGCTCTGGGCTGATGGCTCGGAGCCTGGAGCCTGTTTCCGATTCTGTGTCTCCCTCTCTCTCTCTGCCCCTCCCCCGTTCATGCTCTGTCTCTCTCTGTCCCAAAAATAAATAAAAACGTTGAAGAAGAAAAAAAAAAAAATTAAAAAAAAAAAAAAAAGATGCTTTTGAGACGATGGGGAAATGTGAGCATAGACCCAAAGGGGTGCTGTTGTTAAGGGATTTTTGAAAAATTTTATTGGGTAGCATAAAGCATCGTCACGCTTTTAAAAAATGTGTTTATTATAGGTGTATATCGAACTGTTCTTGGGTGAAATGGTATATAATTCCTGGGGTTCATATTCCTGGGATTTTCCTAGGCTGCTTCCTTCCCTCACTCCCTCTTGACCTTCCTGTGGTTCCAACGGGAGCTCTGTTCTGTAGCAGTGGTATCAGTTTGCTATAAAGAAAAGGAAAGAGGAGTTAAGAGGCTGACTGGCTGCCATAACAAATGGCCAGGGACTAGGGGGCTCAAACAGCAGAAATCTATTTTCCCACGGTCCTGGCAGCCGGAAGTCCGAGACCCAGATGCCGGTGGGGTTGGTTTTTTCTGAGGCTGCCTTCTTGGCTTGCAGGTGGCTGCCTTCTCCTTCTGTTTCATGTGGCTTTCCTTCTGTACATCCGTGTCTGTATTTCCTCTTCTTATAAGGATACCAGGCATATTGGGTTAGGGCATACCCTAATGACCTCTTTCTAACTTACTTATGTCTGTAAAGACCCTGTCTTCAAATGCTGTCAAATGCAGGTGGTGGGCTTTAGGACTCCAACATATGACAATTTCAGGGGACACGATGCAGCCAGTGAGACCAGTGGTCAGCAAACTTTTTCTGGAATGAGCCAAATAGTAAATATTTTAGGCTTTGTGGGCAGTCCAGTCTCTGTCACCACTATTCAACTCCACCATCGTAGCATAAGGCTGCTGTAGACAATATGTAAATGAATGAGCATGGCTTGTTCCATTAAAACTTCATTTTTTAAAAACAGGCACCAGGCCCGATTTGGCCTAAAGGCCATGGTCCACTGACCCCTACATCTGATGATATCTCCTGTTGGCCAGCCCCTTTTGGATGTGTGGGTTTCTCCATGGTCCCTGCCAATCTGCGGGTCTCACACTCTCCCTCTTGGGTTCCATGAACCCTCACTACACTTTCCTTAGTCTCTTTATCCCATTCCCTTGAATGCCTTTTGAGCATGTCATGTTTTGAGTCAGGACACTCACTAAAACAGTGTACGTTTGAAATTTCCCACAGAAGAATCACCATGAAAGAAGGGGACAGATTTGGAAGGTAACGTTGATATGACTTGGTTCTTGGCTCCATAGAGCCCCGAGACCAGGGGCTAATGGGAGAACCTGACAGGTGCTCCACAGTAAGCAACAAGATGACGCTCATCTGAGCAGCGAGCACGCGTAGGTTAGGACCAAGCCAAAAGATGGGCCAGGTTGTGTAGTCGGCCAGCCATAGGCCGCACTGGCCGCCACCCGGGGCCAGGTGTGGCCAGTCACCCAGCAAGCCCAGTGCAAGGAGCAGCCTAGACCAGCCAGGATCCAGAGGCCACCACCTCTCCGAGGTGCCATGCAGGTGGACACAGTCGTCTCTTTGCGTGAGCAGGAAGACAGCACCAGAGACTGAGAGGTGTTTTGCTTGCTTGCTTGTTTGTTTTACTTAAAAAGGGCAGCCATCACTTCTAAACACTTGCATCGAACTAAGCGTACAGATTGGACTAGAAAAAATTGCATCCAGCAGCTGGAGCCCGGGAGGAAAATCAGAGCAGCTACAGACAAATAAAGAAACATTTCTCTGTACCGCCCACGAGACGGGTGGGCAATGTGGGAGCCGGCTGCGCTGGATTAGGCCTGCCAGCTCTGGCACTAGCCAGAAAAGTCTGACATAGGCTCATGGATGTTCCGGATGCAGAGGGGTTCTTGGGTGAAGCCCTGAGAACCACAGGAGCTAAGCACAGCCTTGAAGGATATTTAGATGGTTCTGTCTCCATTCTCACCCCGGACCCGTCAGAGGGCCCGAGAAGAACGTTATCACATTGCCCTCGCTCCCTGCCGGCCACCAGAGGCCCCAGGAAATGAAGCCAGCAAGCTGTCAGCCGGCCTCATAACTCCTTCCTTTTCTCTTTGAACCTCACTCTCCTTGTGTTGCTGAGGAAATGGCACATATTTCCCCTGTCTTCGGTGCTAACTGGCAGGACAGCTGTTTGACCCCATTCACCGGCCACCTGAGGCCACGGGGAGGAAATGAGCAGGGTGAGCTCATCGGAAGAGGAAGCAAACCTGGGGTGAGGGGCAGAGCCAGGGGCACAGGGGCGGGGAGAAAGCCATTTATTTAGATGAGCTTGTGGGCCCCTCCCCAGGATAGGGATCCCAGTCCTGAATACGGGTATAGATGTGTGTCAGAAATACTTCCATCCAGAACAGGCTGGCAGTGACCGTGCTGATCTGGCAGGGCAGTCAGGGGGGCTTAGTTCAGAATGCGCCACAGACTACCATAGCCTGTGCGGGTGGCTTATAAACAATGGAAATTTCTTTCTCAGTGTCCTAGAGGCCAGAGGCTGAGACCAGGGTGCCGGCAGCATTGGGTTCCGGGGAGAACCCTGTTCGGGGTCGCAGACTGTTGTTTTCTCGTTGGGTTTTCACGTGGCAGAGAGGGGGAGAGCTCTCCGGGGCCTCTTCTAGTGGGGCCCTCCTCTCATTCATGAAGGCTCCCCCCAAACCCCACCTCCTAATACCATCCCACTGGGGGGTAGGACGGCAACCCATAAATACTGGAGGGACACAAATATTCACTCCGTAACAGGGAGATACAAAAGAGATTGTTAGAAGTAAGTAATACTGCTTCCCTCATTCACTCAACCTGCATTTACCAAGTGCCTGATAGGAGCAGGTCGGTGTTTTAGGCACAGGGATAGAGTGATGAATAAGACAGCAGGGTGAGCAGGAGGGGATAAAGGAATACATAAGGACATGTATATGTGTATGTGTGTGCATAAAGTCCGTATATACTGTGTGTGTGTGTGTGTGTGTGTGTGTGTGCACAGTACCCATGTAACAGGTAGGGATGAGTGTTTTCAAGTAAAAATAAAAACAAAGCAGGGTGGGGCGCCTGGCTAGCTCAGCTGGTGGAGCGTCTGACTCTTGATCTCAGGGTCGCAAGTTCGAGCCCCACCTCGGGTGTAGAGATTACTTTAAAAAGTAATAATAAAATCTTTCAACAACAAGAACAACAAAGCAGGGTGAGGGGAGAGAGAACATCAGGAGGTCACTGGTTCTGTTCTGCTGTAGCAGCGGTGGGCACATTTTTCTGTAAAGGACTGAATATTCTAGGCTTTGTGGGCCATTTGATCTCTGTCACCACTACTCAGTCCTGACGATCCCATTCCTCAGGGCTGTGGGGAAATTACTTAACCCCTGCATGCCTTCGTTTCCATGTTACAAAATGGGACTCAAAAGCATCCCTACTTCGGGCGGACGTTGAGAGTATTGTATAAAATATCTGTAGAGTGAGTGACACAAAATAAACACTACAGCCTGCTGCTTTCATTAGGATCACCACTCCCCTTCAAGTCTGCAGGTGGTTAGGGCTACCGGATCACTCGTCCTGCCCTCACACTGGGTCCCGGCTATACAGACCTCTCTCTGCCTTGGTATCAGAAGAGGCCCGACCCCAGACCGCCAGCCTGGTCTGAAGCAGCCCCTTGGAGGAGAAGGCAGGTCCCGATACAGACAGTAGTTTAACTCCTGTTCTTTATTCCTTCCCAGAAATCCTGTTCCTTTGATAGAAAGGAAGACTGAGGGTCAAGGATGACCAGAAACACTCTCCATGACGCTATTCTGTTTCAATGGACCGTGATACCCCACCCCATAGTCTGGGAAGGGTTCCAGTTGACAAAGTAGCAGACCAAATGGTCTAGAAATGGAAGAGAAGGGATCTCTTCTCCTTTGCCCCCCCCTTCCCCAGCCAGCATTCATTCAGTGAGGTGCCCAGGACCTCCAGGACTACCCCTCTCCCGCACGCCCCCTCCCGAAGCTTCTGTGTAGATCCTTCTCTCTGGCTCCATCGTCCCCCATGGACACCTGCCACTCTGTGTTCCGTGTCCTTGTGGGCTCCCAATCTAATACATTTGAATTAACAAATAAGAAAAGCTGATTTGATGGTGGGAAGAACTCTCAGGGAACATTTACATTTTAGCAAAGTTTTCATTCCTTGAGGGTAGACTCATCACCGTGGTGTGGCAGGCACCTGGGCGGCCCCTTTGAAGATATTTCCTTTTGCTTGGGGAAGGAGATAGGGACGCTTTGTCTCATTCTGACAGGTGAGGAAACGGGTTCAAAGAGTGTGTACATCTTATAATGCCCTCCTATTTAGATCATGCCAGGGTACATGCCGCAAATCAGGAATATGAACACCATCACACGTATCAGGCATTTAGCACAATATATATTGGTTGTCTGCCCCTCCCCCCTTCCAATCCCCTAGGCTTAAGCGGGAGGTGGTGTCCAGGGGAAGTAAGGAAGGACAATTGAAGCAGGGCATTGAGGAGGAGGACTGCAGTTGAATGTGGAGGAGAAAACTGAAAAGAAGGTTATTTGCACAGATACATTGCACATTCACCCGATCACAATTTAGAATTTGCCAAACTTAACCCATTTTCAATAAGTCCACTTACGGACGTCTGGAAACCCCACTGAGAAATCTATTTCTGATCTCTTTTTGAAGATTTATTTAATTCCCAGAGAGCGTAGCCCAGTGGCAAGATATTTCCAAGAAAAGGGAGGGGAACCTAATTCTCTATTTGGTTTAATTTTGTTCTGGAACACTTGTGAAGGCTCAAATCCAAGGGGAGAAAAAAAATACCCTCCTACTTCAAGCAGCACAGCAAGGGCATAAAGAGAGAGCAAAAATTCCTCTGTGAAAAGGGGCAGGTGCAAGCTTGCCCTTATTCGCACCACTTTACAAATGCATAATTTGCTTCGACTTGGAGGGAAATAGGACTGCCAGGGGCAGGTGGAGAAGATAGAACAGAATGAATGTTGCAGACCTATAAATGTTTGAGGAGTTACTTTAACAGGAAGAGGGATGGATGGATGGATGGATGGATGGTTGGATGAATAGGTGTGTGGATAGGTAAGTAGGTGAATACATGAGGTGTGTGTGTGTATGTGTGTGTGTGGGGGGGATATGGATGAATGAGTAGATAGGTAGGTACATAGATGGGTAGACAGATGGGTGGATGGATATATAGGTGGATGGATGAGTGGATGGGAAGAAATGAATAGAGAGATGGATGAACAGACGGATGGATAGATGGATGGTTGGAAGATTAATTGAATGCATGGGTAGATGGGTGATAAATGGGAGAAAAGGGGAACTAGCTGCCTAGCTAAACACTGCTTATACTTGAGTTTTGTTTGGCCCGTATGGCGTTTTGAAAACATTTGAATTCGTTGTTTTCATTTAAAGCGCAGAAAATTTTACCTAAAATTCTGGATTTCTGCCTTCTCCTGAAAAATTGGAATCTCTGGCAAAACCAGGCACGCATTCCCTCGTGGCGACAATAGACTGAAACCAGGTAATAAGTGCCAGCTTTGGACGGGGTACGCGTGCTTCGGTCCTCCAGAGTCCCCACCACTCCACACGAGCTCGGACACCTGCCAACTTGTGCACGTTAACTACCTGCCCAGCAGGCATTTGTCAATTCACAAAAGGTCAATTCCATAGATACAGGCCTTTAGGTAAGTAGGCGCGTAATAAGTGTATTATTTAGTGCCTCTGCCCTCAGGCCCTGTTAAGAGACTCTCCATGTCCCTGCTCATTACTTCCGCCGTCATAATCAGTCTTAGAGGGTGCAGGTGGACGTTAGTGTCTGGGCTCCTCAAGACCTGGGTCCTTGCCACTCTGCACACCTTTTCGTGCAGCAGCCCCCTCTTGCACGGAGCTTGCTGTTCCTGCTTTCAGTTACCCGCAGCCAACCACGGTGAGGAAATAGAAGACCCTCCTTCTGCCGTGTCGTCAGAAGGTCAGTAGTGGCTTGACGTGATGTCACAGTGCCTGCGTCCTTCCCCTCATTTCCTTTCATCATGCGGGTGTCTTCTCATCCCGTATCACCGGAAGAAACGGGGAGTGCGTCGCAGTCAGGTATTTAGAGAGAGAGAGAGGGGCCATTCCATGGCCCCTTTGTTGCAGCGCATTTTAGAATTGTTGCACTTTATTATCGTTGTCGTGAATCTCTTACTGTGCCCAACTTACAAATTGAACTTTATCGTAGGTGTGCGTGCATAGGGTATAAAGGGTTCGGTACTATCTGCTGGGGGTCTGGGAGCACATCCCCCGTGGATAAGGGGAACAAGTGTTTAGAGATCTGACATCTTAGCACACTTAATGCACATCAGGATCCCAATTCCCACATACCTATTCAACTCTACTCTATACTTACTGCAAACTGGAATATCTAGGCTGGCTTTCGCCTTAGGCAGGGCATGAACCGACAGCCCTTTGCCTTTGCTTGTGCAATTTCCTCCGTCAGGAATGAACTCCCCCCGCCCCCACACCCCCACACCCTTGGTCTGCCTGGTGCCTCTCAGCCTTTAAACCTCAGCCGACTATGGCTTCCTTCTCTGACCATCCTTTCCAGAAGAACGAGATGCTCCCTTCTCTCCACCCCCGTCACTTGGACCATTGTACAAACACAGCCCCATGTGACAGTCTCTCCCGGCCACCACACCACCTTGCCTGGACCCTCAGGGCTGAGCACAGTTCCTGGCGGGTGATGGGTGTCCATACCCGCTTGTTGGCTGTGCTGTCGTCACCTGGTCGTTGACACGTTTTGCTGTGGCGGCCGCTCAGATTGTGCGCCGTAGGGAGCACCGCTAACCGTTTCAAGTAGGCATGGAGCCCCCTTGATTGTGCGGTGCACAGCAGGGTGGACCTACCCACGGCACGTCTTGGCAGATAAACCCCAAGAACAGAGTTATCCCCCTCAAGGCCAATCAGGATAGACTCCATCTTATTGATTAGATAGGTTACTTTGGACAAGTTAGCTAACCTCTCTCTATGCCTCCGTCATGCCATCCGTAAGAGAGGGCTAGAGTCCCTTCTTGCTGGTGGTGCAAGAATTATACTCCACCATGTTTGACATCAATCACCACCACCACTGCTACTTAGCAGTTCGGAATTGCTTCAGTCCTAGACTCCAAAGATGTATTTGGCCCATGTCCTACAGCCCCTGGAGATCTGGAAAGGATTGGCCTGGATTCCCCCTCTCCTGCTTCAACATCTCATGGAAGTTTCCAGCCCACCTTAGGATTTCTCAGACTCCTGGGGTGGACGAGTCGTATTCTCAAGACTGTTGCCTCTGCTTATGCCCGCTCTGGTCGGCATCACTTTGAATCTGATGTTAAACTCCTTCTCTGACCTGCCGGTAAGCACACATAGGAGAGTCCCCCCCACCCCCACCCCCCCACCGCCAACTCCCCACATCTTGGTGAGCTGGAGGGGAGAAATGGAAGAGAGTTTTAACCACAGACTTGCAAAGAATTTCAAATTCAGCCTTATGCTTCCTGGTGCTGGAAAGTTCCCCAGCCAGCCTACCACCAAGGACCTGTCTCTATTACTCTTCCTGACACATTCGCATGGTCTCCAGCCGCACGCTTTCTCGCGGCCACCTGTTCACCCGCTCCTTTCTGTTTGGGGGTATTTTTTTTAAGATTTTATTTTTAAGCACTCTCTATACCCAACATGAGGTTTGAACCCACAACCCCGAGATCAAGCATTGCACCCTCCACGGACTGAGGCAGCCAGGACTCAGCCACGGACTCCCGTCACCTGCTCCTTTCTGAAACAAAGGGACAGTTACTCTCCTGACCTCGCCCAGAGCCATTTAGCTTTGTCCTCTGTCACCTTGGCTCTTTCCAGCACCCATTCTCCTGGGGTATTGCCTTCCACTCAAATACAATTCACTCCCCAAGAGGAGTTCTGGGGCCAGCTTCGAAGGCACTTGAAGACTCACCTCTGTTACACTTGAGCAAGACAGCTTCCCGGGTCCTCTGCCAATGCATTTGCACAAAAAAACCTATACTCAGAAGGGCCAGGCTTGGGGTTTCGTGGTACTCAGTCTCTGCCTTGAAATTCTTCATGATTTCATATTTGAATTTGTGTTTTATAGTTGAAGACTCACGGGTTTTCCTTTCAGTGAGGCTTGGAGCCTCAGCTCATGGTCCCCCCTCCTTCTTCCTTCTTGCCCTCACAGGACAGGCTCTCATCTGCTTGCTCCATGCCCCAGGCACCCTAGGCCTGCCAAGCCTGCCCCTCCCATCGTTGCCTCGTGACCAATGCCACCTTTGTCTTGGGGTGGTGACCAGGTTTTAAACAGGAGGTCCACATTTACATTAATTCATTCATTGAAGGTATGAAAGAACTTGGCACAAAGATGTTCCATAAAAGTACTTGTCTTATTTTTCCATGTCATAGACCTTTCTGGAATGCAGCCCCATGTGTGGACCTCTCCAGGCTTCTTGGCTTCCACTTCTCCCATTTCTGAGTGGCTCCTCCATTTCACCCTGGACCTTGATAACATGATCCTTCCTCCCAATTAAATTTGGGTATTGTCTCCTATCATTGGGCTGTTGCCTAGTCCAGAGTCCCTCACGTGAGTCAAAGGCACATGTGTTATTCTCCATTATTCTCCTACAAATATATTCAGTACAGAGCTCTGTTTTCTTCCTCAGAGTCCCGCTCATCCTCTGTCTTTTGCCCCTAGGCCTTAGCTGCTGATAACGTCTGAGCTCTTTTCAACTCTGATTCCAAGGGCGAAGCTTGCCAAACTATTCTCCCTGCCCCAGCCCACCCTGCCTGCCTTCTTACTCCCCCTAAAGCTGATTCCGTGTCCCTCCCATCCTCACTTCAGTCGCTCTTTCTAGAAGTGGGCCCCACAGTGAGTGGTCGGCACTAATAAGGTTGTCCGGGGGCCTCAGGGACCTCCACTTTACCAGCCTTTGCACAAGCTCCTGCTTTATTTGATCCCTGAGCCTATGTTCTTGGACGCGAATTCTCCCAGTGAGGGAATCTGACTCCTCCCCCTTGTCCTTGCTGGACCCAAGACCACCTTATAGATTCATGAACAGTGTACGGACTTAGGCAAAGACAGCCGATCCCCCTACCACCAAGGACATAGGATTCACAGGGTGCCACTGGGGCAGCTTGGGGGAAGGAATCCCCAGAAAAGAGGCCGGGGTGTAGCAGGTATTCTGAAACTGTGGCTTTCCAGGGCCACCGGCCGTCCAAAAAATGGGATTCCTTAATATTTAATATTTATTGATTAATGGGTGGAAAAATACTCAGTTGATTGCCTATAACTAACTCATACAGAGTCTCAAAAATTAAATAAAAGGGAAGTAGACATGAGAGGCCAAAAGCAATTTCCTCCAAAAATTCAATTTGTTTTGCTCTCTGTGTCTGATTTCCTTTGGGCTGCCCCTGATTTCCTTAAGACCTCCCAAACCCCCAGACTCGCCTCGCGTCTGGAGCCGAGGCAAGACGTGGGCCATTTCTCCAGCCCAGGTCCTGCCAGGAGCAGTGAGGCTGGCTTGGCCGTGAGGTCTTCCCAGGACACATTTCCCACCGTCAGGGTGTGAAAGACGATCGGCTATGAGATTAATTCCTCATAAAATATCACTTAGGCCAGAGCAGGTTAGCTAAACATGTGGTGTTAAGACTTACACAGAGCTTCTCTTCTGGCTCTAATAGAGATGAAAAAGGTGGGGCTACGGGGGTGTAATTGTGCAGAGACCTGCGGGGCTGCCCCTAGGCTGGCCGCCAAGGTAGTTGAGGTCAGCATCGTTGCAGCGAGAGCGTAGAGGTTTCCCGTATCCTATCAGGCTTCCCCCACTCCCATTAACACTGCAGGTGCCTCAGCTCAGATAGACATCAGTGGAAATCTAGAGATTGCCTTCCTCCTGCCCCGGGGACAAAACCCAGCCCCTAGTCCCTGTGCACGCTAGTGAGAGATGCCAGGAATGTGGAGTCCAGGGACATATGGGGAATGATAAAAAATGCTCTGTCACAGGTACAGCAGTGATAGAACCAGCGTAGCTAGGGCAGAAGCCACATGGGGGAAAATAGTGAACATCGTGCTTCTTTCGGTGAGGAAATAGAAATCCGTGTACTATCGAGCCTGGGTGGCTCAGTCGGTCAAGTGTCTGACTTCGGCTCAGGTCATAACCTCGCGGTTTGTGAGTTCGAGCCCCGCCGTCTCTCAAAAATAAATAAACATTAAAAAAAATGGAAAATCTGTGAGAGCAGCACCTGCTGAGAATGGCTGGTGTAGTTGTACAGCCCCCAGCCTCTCCACCCCACCCCATCCTGCCCTCCCTGCCGCGGTGAAAACAGTGTTCTGGTAATAGCACTTGTTTCAGAATCAGACAATTTGGGAATTGGAATGTCACCTCCAACACCTGCTAACTGTGAGAATGTCAGCAAATTATTTAGCTTCTCTGAACCACGGTTTCATCATCTGTGAAATGATCTGAACGGTAACTCCCTTCTAGATTGTTGGGAGAATTTAAGGCAGAGCCACCATGTATTGCTGCTCAGGTTGTGCACTGCACAAATCCCAGGGGCCACCATTGATCTAGGCTACAAAGTCAATGACGGCCCTTGGATTGTGCAGGGCCCAAAGGTAGTAATACAAGCATGAAATAATGTGTCAAAAGCGCCTCCCACAAGCCTGGCACCTAGTAAGTGCTGAATAAATGGTGGCCAAAACACAGGTCGATTGGTTATACCTTTAATTAATTCACAGAAGGACGCCCACACAGCCTTTGGCTGAAATAACAGTTTCAGAGTAGGAAGTTGTAGCTGTGGTAATGTATGAGGCAACTTTAGTGGTGACGGGGATGTGATGTCCTCAGGGAACCTGTTCTCACTGTTCTTTCGAGCCCAGAGTTCAAGAAGTTGGTCATGGCTCTCTGCTTGCTGAACATTTTCTTGGTGAGCAATCCAATATCACACAGGGCCAGGATGCGTGTGCTCTTGGAATCTTTTGGTCTTAATGAGGTGAGGTTTGATGTGAGTGGAGTGTAATTGCCGTTCCCCATTAAAATAATGTGCTTTTTCTTCTTAAATTAAAACATAATGCATAATGTCCAGTTAAACAGGATGACCTTTAAAAAGGAGCCGCTTTTAAAAGATCTCCAACCTCAGCTCTCCTAGTCTAGAACCACCCCTTCTCCACCTGGCAAGGAAGGGGGATTTAGTTTCTGGTGAGGTCAACCTGTAGACGTGAGCACAGCCAAGGGTGGAGGAAGATCCCTATTAAAACACAGGGTTTGCTGGGGCACCTGGGTGGCTCAGTCGGTTAAGCTGCCGACTTGGGCTCAGGTCGTGATCTCGCGGTCCGTGAGTTCGAGCCCCACGTCGGGATCTGTGCTGACAGCTCAGAGCCTGGAGCCTGTTTCAGATTCTGTGTCTCTCTCTCTCTCTCTGACCCTCCCCCGTTCATGCTCTGTCTCTCTCTGTCTCAATAAATGTTTAAAAAAAAATAAAAAAAAAAAAAAAACAAAGAAACAAAACAGGGTTTGCATTCTGAAGGGTTGTGCCCTCCAACATGCCTCCCCTACCGGGGTCCCATAAAGCTGACTGCCAGACCTAACCCACCCCCATCTAGGCAGGAGCTGTGAGGGTTCCAATCAGCCGAGAAGAGTGGCTTCAGTACATGAGCAACTAGGAGTCCCCATTGAGACAGCCAGGCCCTACCCAGTCTGCTTACATGTAATAAAGCCCAGCAGCTGGCCGGTCACACTGACAAGCAGAGAGGTTCCAATCAGCAGTTCAGAGCCACTCTCCTGGATGTCCATCAGACAGTAAGGGACGTATTTCAACAAGGAAGACAGACAAAAACAGCAATCGAAAAGAAATGAGGGAAGGACGGGAGAAAGAAAGAGAACCAGGGAGAAGGAAGAAGGAAGAAAGGAAAATTAACTGAGACAATTCAAAGTAGGAAGCAAAATAACACCCCCCCCCATTTAAACCAGTAGCCATAATAAGAGAAGATACTGCGACTATAAAACAAGAATGAGAGCTTGTAAAAAGAGAAGAACACCTAGAAATTAAAAATGTGAGGGTAGAAAGAAAAATACAGTGAGCAGATGAGAAGATACAGTTGATACAGAAGATACAGAAACTCAGACATAAGAACAGAGCTGGAAAATGGGAGAAAATGATGCCATCTGCCTGGAGATCCAAAGTCCAAGCAACTAAGAGGGAAAATGGAGGTAGGGAAACATCAAGGAAATAATAGAAGAACATTTTCTAGAACTGAAGGAAGATTGAAGGAGCCTTTGAACAGCCTAGCGTAACGAAGGGCTTCTCACGTCAAAGTCTGCCATTCCCCAACTTCAGATCACCAGACGTAAAGATCACAAAAGCTGTCAGGGAGAAATAGTGAGAAATCCGAATGCCATTTAACTAGACGACTACAGAACAATGCTTTGAAAATTCAGGAGGAAAATGATTTTCAACTTGAGTTCTATAGCCCACTGAAGTGTCGGTCAGGAGTGAGTGTACAATAGGGACATTTTCAGAAATTCAGAGTCTTAACACGTTTACCTCCTGTGTGCCTTCTTAAAGAAGTTACTGAAGGATGTGCTCCATCAAAATGAGGGAGTAAATTGAGGGGGGGAAAAAAAGGATGAAATCAACAGGTCATCCAACTAGGACAAGGGGGAAGGAGTTTTCCAGAGGATGGAAAAGGGGAGACCAGGAAAACATCCGTACAAGAAAGAAACCAATCCAGAGTAGAGAAGAAAAAGAAAAGTATCCAGTCAGACTGTCTCCAGGGGTAAAAAAAAAAAAAAAAAAAGACAGTGATAGAGTACCTTGCATATCTGACTGCGTAGAGGGACATTCTCTAGTTTTATAGAAGATTTCACCGGAAATTTGAAGAACCCTAAACAGTTTAAAAAAAAGCAATTAAGTACAAGAAAAATAAGACATTGTACAATTGCCTCATATAAAGCCGATAAAGTTTTCTCTTCATAACACCTCTTAAAAATTACACCACATCTCACGCAAGTGTTTTCTTTCATTTTATTTTTGCTGCTGGCATAACATGTTTTCTCTCACCCAGAAGCACACTAAATATACATGCTATAAGAAATGATGGTCTGACAGTGTAATC
This sequence comes from Panthera uncia, assembly GCF_023721935.1. Lineage (NCBI taxonomy): Eukaryota > Metazoa > Chordata > Mammalia > Carnivora > Felidae > Panthera > Panthera uncia. Next base: position 24,214,039 of record NC_064808.1, on the reverse strand, counting down.
TCAGGCCAGGACACATTTGCCAATTGATTCAAGTTTCCAGTCAGAGATTAGTGTACTGGAAAAATGTGATATACTCGCCACGTTTGGGTGAGCCCCAAATGTTCTCTCATACAAGGAACACCAAACCAGAAAGACCTCGTACAACATGGCTTCTATGTGGTTCAAAGCACTCTCATATTTAGCCTGTATTTAATCCCCAAAGCATCTACCGTACTCCAGCTTTAAATGCAGCCTCAGTGAGAGAGAGTCATGAGCCCAAAATGGTTGGTAAAGAAAATGGTACAGCGCGAACATACCTTCTAGAGAATGCCGCTCTCCTTCAACTGCCAAGCACTCCAGTCTGCTCTACCTCATTCAGCCCCCAAAAATAAGCCTTTGTTGCATCACCTTATACATGTAAAGGGCTTTTTTTTACCTTCACTGTACTGTGTATTATTTACGTAAACTTGCTTTTGCTATTCGGGCGATATATTTTTCTCTCTGTGAAAATCGTTTGGGCATCTTGGTTGGGTTAAGATATAAAATGTCTTCCCCCTTAAAATCAATGCAACGATTTTTTTTTTTTTCATTTAACTGCTTTTCACTTAGTGGCAGGTCAAATAAAGTCTTTAAAAGGTATTTAGGGGGCTCCTGGCTGGGTCAGTGGGTGGAGCATGTGACTCTTGATCTCGGGGTTGTGGGTTCCAGCCCCACATACTGGGTGTAGAGATCACTTAAAAATCCTTAAAAAAAATAAACGGTGTTTAGGAAAGGAGAGGTAAATACACGACTTGGCTTGACAGTGGACAATATTTACACAATCCAAATCATGCAAACAACAATACGAATTCAATAAAAGATGTGATTTAAGCTGTGTAGGGTGTATGCAAGGAGAATTGTATGTGAGGGGGTCGTAGCGAGGGTGAATCTTCATCTTCCTTATTAGGAAATCAACGGATGATATATAAACCTGAAAAATCAAGAATGGCCGTTATAAACAGGTTATTTAGAAAAATGGAAGTAAATGCCAGAGGAAGCACGTTAAGGGGTTAAAAGTGGCTGCATCTGGAAGTGTAGACTAGAGTGAAGAGGCAGCAGGATTGTTCATCATAAGCTCCATGAGACTGACTTTTGAAAGTAGGTAATAACTGTGATAAATATTAAAATTATGTTTAAAAACTTCGTGTTCATTGGGAAAGGCTTAGAAAATACTAATAATGGAAAGAGACTAAAGTAAAAGCCATTCATATCCTATTAACCCAGAGGCCCATGTGAAACACTGGCGTGTTAGTTTTGAGTCTTTCCATTGTACGCACATCTATGCACGTGTTTTAAAAAGTGTGAGATCGGGGGCGCCTGGGTGGCTCAGTCGGTTGAGCGGCCGACTTCGGCTCAGGTCATGATCTCTAGGTCCGTGAGTTTGAGCCCCGCGTCGGGCTCTGTGCTGACCGCTCAGAGCCTGGAGCCCGTTTCGGATTCTGTGTCTCCCTCTCTCTGACCCTCCCCCGTTCATGCTCTGTCTCTCTCTGTCTCAGAAATAAACAAACGTTAAAAAAAAAAAAGTGGGAGATCGTATTGTTAATATTATTTGCAATGTGCATTTTTCCTCTAACTGTGGGGAATTTTTCCATATCAATATTCATCCACTGCATCATATTGAATGGCTGAATATCCCCCATCGTATTGGATAATACTATAATTTATTTAATTCAGCCCAACATATTAACCGTTAATTATTCAATCAGCCGATTCTTCCAGCAAACAAATGCAGCTTTAAGTTCTTTTGGAAAGACGACAGGAGAGAATTTTCTCTACTCTGGTTCAGTTGTTGACGTCGGACGTTTTGCATTACCAGCAAAAGAGGGAGATATTTCGCTTGCTCTGAGATTTTCCCCTGACAATCCACACTGTTTTGTTTTTCAATTCTCTCTCCCATTAAAAGTGTAAATGGAGGGGCGCCTGGGTGGTGCAGTCGGTTAAGCATCCGACTTCAGCCAGGTCACGATCTCACGGTCCGTGAGTTCGAGCCCCGCGTCGGGCTCTGGGCTGATGGCTCGGAGCCTGGAGCCTGTTTCCGATTCTGTGTCTCCCTCTCTCTCTGTCCCTCCCCCGTTCATGCTCTGTCTCTCTCTGTCCCAAAAATAAAAAAATAAACGTTGAAAAAAATAAATAAATAAAAAAGTGTAAATGGAATGCATGTGTGGTAGATGGCTGATCTTGCCTGCCAGGGTCACTTTTTCAACTTCCAGGTAACAGCACCTCTATTTTCCTTGCCGGAAGGCCTCTTCCCAACTCCAACAATCAGCCTGTGTGCTTTGGGTGAAACTGACCCCACCTTCGGGTCCAGAGGTAATTTCAGCCTTGTTCATCTTTCCAGCCTTGGCGAATGGTTCAGGAATGGACATTTACACGGAATTGAGTCAACCCCAGAACTTTTATTGGAAACCTTAGGGCAGAGGACTTCTCTTTCTTCTCACTGGGATGGCTGAGCTGATACAAGTTTAAGTCTCGGGTGTCTGAAGGCCATTTGCCATTACGAAGGGAGAGCCTGCCTGGGGATAAAGCTAAAGAGGAGGAAAGATGAGCCAAGAGATGGAAAAGGCTGGATTCCTGATAACATCTTTTGAACACCTGATTCCAGCTATGCCTGATGGTCTTGTGAAACAGGTATATGAATGAACACATTTCTCTTCTTAATTTCTTTTGGTTGGGAACAGCATATACTCCAAGTCAAATAATTCAAACTGTACAGAAGACTAGAAAGTGAAAATTAAAAATTTCTCTCCTTAAGCCCTCCCCCCCCCCCAGTTCTCAGTCCAAAACCCCCAGAGGCAGCCAGTTGCTGACTGTTGCTTCCAGAATGAGTCTATGCATTTACAAACCGACTAATGTTCATAAATATGTAAATGGGGTCACGCGATCTACATTATCCTGCCGTTTGCACCCCCTGCTTTACCATGAGGTGAAGATTCCCTCTTCTTACCACATCTAGACATTTTGTTCATGTTTCCTAAGCCCTATATGGACACCTCCTGTTCTAACCAGCCCTGTACTGCTGGCCCGTTTACACTCACCCAGTTTTCTACCATTAAAAATCAGCTGTGATGAGCATCCTTCTTATATGATTACCTGAGGCAAATCCAGAAAGCTGAAGAAGCTAACACTTCTGGTTCCTCACCACCCAGGCCCCTCCCAGGTTTGGTTTAGTGAGATGTATGTAAGTAGTTGCTAGCTGCACAGTGTAAACGCAGCTCCCGGAAATACTCCTATCATCCTACTAGGCACTGTGCCAATTAGCAATGTCAAGATACAAAGGTTCAGGGACACAGGTCATAACTCAGTAAAAATGTGTCTGAGGACAACAGGACAGAGTTGCGGGGAGGGGGAGAGAAATGGTCTGAAATGTACATAGCCAGGAGCTAGTCCGCAGAAGGTTCTTCCAATCATCAGAGGTATGAGAAGGGCTTCATGTCACACAAAATCAGAAACATACTTGATAATGCAGTGTATGTATACAACTATACATGAACCATAGGCTTTTTTTCTTCTTTAATGAGAATCATGAGGAATAGAATTGATCAGAATTTCTGTCTTTGTAGGGCTCCGATGTGTAGAAGTACCACAAACTGTGAGTATGTCTGTGAGAAGTGGCATGTTTTATGCATCAAAGCTATCAATAATAAAAACCAAATTTCGATTTACCATGCTACAGGAAGGATTGAGTTGCGTTCCTATTCTAAAATATTTCAAAATTGTCATCATATGAATAAGAAGTGATCAAAGGGTATGCAGCCAAACGAAATGTAGGGGAAAAAAAGCATGAAAAGGGTGCGTCAGGCAGGAGATTAATAAAAATATTATGTTGCTTTTCTGAATTTTGCGATGCTCATGGCATTTGTCAGCTTTTAATAATTTGTTATTTTTGTAATTTCCTTTCTCATGGTAAATACATATTCCCTTTTGTGCCTGACTTGTATTTATAATTTTTTAAAGAGGCTCTCTAAAACTGAATGAGCTTCAGGCTCTGAAAAACTGGGATCCGCACCTGCACGGTGGCAGAACATACAGGGTCTGGAGCCAGACGGCCCAGCATCGCATCTCAGCCGGGCCATTGCCATGGACTGAATGTTTCTGGCCCCCAGATTTCTATGCTGAAACCTAATCTCCAATGTGTTAGTATTTGGAGGTGGGGCCTTTCAGAGGTGATTAGGTCATGAGGATGACGTTCTCATGGGTAAGATCAGTGACCTTATAAAAGATACGCAGGAGAGCTCCCCCTTGCCCCTTTCGCCGTGTGAGGACACAGTGAGAAGACGGCCATCTATACACCAGGAAAAGTGCCCTGTTCAGTAACCGACTACTGATGCTGGCACCTTGGTGTTGGACTTCCCACTTCCAGAACGGTGAGAGAGAAAATTTTGTTGTTAGTAAGCCATCCTGTCCGTGGTATTCTGGGATAGCAGCCCAAACAGAGTAAGATAGCTAGCTCTCTACCACCTCTGTGACACTGAGCAGGTTACTTTGCATTCCTGTGCCTCAGTTTCCTCATCTGTGAAATGGGGACAACAGACGGTCGTGAGGATAAAAAGAATTAATACATGTATAGAGTCTGGAAATCAGTAATAATAACAACTATGTTTATTTCTCATGCCAGCCATCTCAGCAAGGGAGGTTCCCGGAAGTAGAAGCATAAGGTATTCCTTTTAGTGAAGAAGGCCTCACTGCCCTCTGAAAGCTCCGCCCGTTTACCCTCCACCTGTGTGCCCAGTGACATATACCAGAACGGCGGAGTCAGGAAGCCCATGGAACCAGGGTGAACCAAATGTTGGGCTAATGAATGTGATAGCCCCACCAGTGATCGGGGGGTAACCGTGGGAGCATGCTGTTTTCTTGCACATGCTTTTCTGAGATGCTGTGGGAATGAGAGCACACCATGGGAAGAAGCCCTTACCACATTCCGGACTAGTCCAGTTCCCCCTGAATCTGTCCAAATCAAGCTGTTTGGTGGCTGCTGAGAACGGTGGCCACTGTTCTTAACGCTATGAGCGGTTCGCATAGACCAAGTACTTTGCCTTCATTGAGCTCAGTGGCCCTGCAGGTGAGGCACAGGGGATGAGGGTGGGGGTTATTCTTCTTTGGAAGAAATTGTGCCTCAAAGAGGTATGGGACTTATGTCAAGTAACCCCAGCAGATAAGTATCAGGGACAGAAGGAAGGATTCAAGTCCTTTGGAAACCTAATGCACTCCCCACCGTACCTCAATGACTCTCAAAACTCCTTACGCTGAAACGAAATACACTCCAGGGACATCTGGGTGGCTCAGTGGGTTGAGTGCCTGACTCTTGATCTTGGCTTAGGTCATGATCTCATGGTTTAAGAGTTTGAGTTCACGTTGGGCTCTGTGCTGACAGTGCAGAGCCTGCTTGAGATTCTCTCTCTCTGCCCCTCCCCTGCTCACACATTCTCTCTCTCTCTCTCTCAAAATAAACTTCAAAATGAAGTACACTCTTTTAAATGAAATATATTCACAATGAAATAAGCCCTTTTCTCCAAGTTGTGAGGAGCAGGCATTAAAGCTATCTTACGTACTCAGAGTGTACTTCTTAGGAAAAATAAATTAATTGCAGCCTCTTGATTCAAATCAAACCCACTCTGCTTTAAACTTTCAGTTATGGTAAGATATAGCTGTAGAGAATGTGCTTTCCATCCTAATTTGAGACCTCAGATGGAAGCTCTTTCTGTATTTCTATCTTTAAAATCCTGCCTCCCCCACCCCCAGTCTTGTTATCTTCTCTCTGACTTACCAAACAAATCTAGTCCAAAAATTAGAACTGATTAAATGCCTGAGGGAAGAAAGTGAGGAGCTCAAAATTGGGAGAGTCTGTTCCCACATGTTCAGACTAATTTAACTTTCTCACATGACAAATTAGAAGGGAAAAGAAAAATTTGCATAGAAGGACAATTAAGAATAAACTAAAGGTGTCATTTGTTCCAAATTAGGACAGGATTCCATAATTTATTTTTACGTGGATGGAGTAAGTTTCTGGCAAGCAGGAACTAATGGGTGGGTGCTTTTGTTCTCCTGTGTCACCCAGCAACTGGGAGCTTAATCACAAAGTTGAGTATTAGCCCACAATGAGCTGGGCCTCGGGCCTCTTTGCCAAGCCAGGCTAACTACCATGTGCACATCCAGCTCCGTGCTGTGTAGCCAATGGGAAATATGAAAATGCCCAGGGCCTCTGAAAGTGGATTCAAGTCCAACAATAGATCGGATAGATAGATAGATGACAGATAGATGATAGATAGATAATAGATGATAGATAAATAGATAATAGATGATAGATGATAGATGAATAGATGACAGATAGATGATAGATAGGTAGATAATAGATGATATAGATACAGATACAGATATTAATGAATCAGTGAGAGGCTCCTCAGCAGGGAGATTTATTTGCAGGTGCAACATAGTGGCTCCTAAACCACCTTCTTGCTTGCCAACCCTGGTCATTTCCAGTAATGATCTCCTTCCTCAGCGCTCTAAGAATAATCAAAAGGCCTGCTCTGCATGTATAATTTTGGGGTAAATTTTTAACCTGCAGGACTTGGTAGGCAGTAGCCACTTGCTTTTCCAGCTGCCACTGGAAGTTTCTTCCCCC